>NC_137655.1:13488020-13714918 GCF_963422515.1 Blennius ocellaris | reverse complement strand
ATCACACATTTCTCCATATGTGATCTTTCAGTTGAGCCGTATTTTTGTGACAAAGCATTGGTTTGACATTCAGCTGAAAATGTACAACTTTTATTAATTTTTTTTGGCAACAAATATTTATCTTCTCCCATCTCCTTTCTGTGGATTTACAAGCTTTCATATATTCCATTTGATTCCCATTCTTTTTCTCGCTTTGCCTTCTATTACTTGTTGGAAGTCATGCAAGTCTGCAAAAAACACAACTGTGATTAAAGAATTGAAAGGATTATTCTAATGGTATCAGAATAATTGATCAATTCAGTCTTAATTTTGAAATAGCTGTGGTATATTTCAAATGAACGTGCTTTCCAAACTGTAGCCCGGAACTCAAAGATGAGCAACTTGTCTTTTTCTCTGAGAAAATAGAGTTACTGCCACTGGAGTTAAACTGCAGCAGTATTGTCTCCAGACAAAGCTGGTAAAGGTTTGTTTATAATGATAAACAGCTCCGTCAGTCTGACATACTGAGAGCTGCAAAAGAGAAAACAGTTTTACCCAGATGGAAAAATCTGAATCATATCTTCTCACAAGAGGTGATAAATAAAATGCTACTGTCAAAATATGTGGGGAAAAAAAGACAAATTCAATACTACAATATTTTATAGAAATCAAAGTTTTCAGGAAGCTATTTAAATCAAACTTGGTCCCAGTATTGGTTGTGTGACACACCATCCTGAGCTTTAAAGAGTACAATCATGGCCTACTTCCACTGCCAAGCCATCACGTTCCACAACTTTCGTCTTCTTCTTCTTCTTCTTCTTCTTTTTTTTTTCATATCAGGCAATCAAGACTGAAACTGGGCTAAAACAGAGAGCAACGGAAATTTTATGTGGATCATGATAGTTTCTGTTTTTTAGCCTTCAAAGAGACTGGCAATGGTTGTGATGGTGGCATTAATCAACTGGGTGGAAATGTGCTGGAGAGCCACAGGAGATACTGGCACTGTTGTAAAACTGGGGCAGTGTCAGACCCTGCAGCCACGGCTTTCCCTTTTTCCTCTCTGAAAGCACATTCTTTCATACATTAACCCCATTTCTCTCCTCATCAACACACTCCGCCTTTCTATCCCAGCCTCCTTCTCCTCTTTTGTCTTTCCACTACCACAGCTTTGCTCACTTTCCTTGTACTGCTTGTTAACCACACTGTATTGAAGATGATATACAATCGCGGGCCATGATTGTGGAGTTGTGGAAATAGTGCAGTTTTCTATTATGAGAGAAGGAACTTGCAAACTCCCCACAGACATTCCCCTTACTTGCTGTGAGGCAAGATAACTAACCACTTCCTATTGTATGCTGTTCTGCTTTTTATTTGTGCTCCAATGTTTGTTTATCTTTAAAAACCATGTTTATATTCAAAAGGTTATGCTCTTATTCACATGATGGCATAGCCTACAATATTCTAAACTTCTATGGAGTGTTTAAAAAAAACCATCACCTTGACAAGTGAATATGTCAATAAACGGAATATAATACATAAGACAAGTTCAATAATAGATTTTATTTTGTGTACAGCTAACAGTGTTGCTCTTAACTGGCATCCTGGAGGCTGGTTGTAAGTGATTGCTCATTATGACTGTGAAGGAGAAGAAAACAAAAGAAAACAAGAAAAAGCAAGCCTTTGTCCTTGCGACCATATGTTGTGTATTTCAACTTGCAACACTCTGCTTCCTGGCCCAGTTTCCTCTCAGGAGAAGCTCATTTGAGCTCTACGCTTCTAAACTCTGAGTACACCGTCGTGGGAGAGCATTGCTTTTGCAGAGAGAGAGAAGCTGATGGAGCTGTTACCATGATTACCCAACACCACCCACTAACACTAACACACATCTAAAATGTGCTATAAAGCCACCCTTTTTCTCCCTCTGCACACCTGCAGCTATGAAGCAAACCAGAAGCTGTCAAACCTCTTACCGAAATGACTGTAGCGCATAAGCAAACTTTTCAAAGAGCCCTCTGTTTCCGATGTATATAGGTTTGACAAAAAAATAAACCCAGACTTATGGCTTGTTTAACTCGTTTTAATGTTCTGTTTTGGTGGCAAACTGTAACCCAAGTAAAGCTGGAAGTTCGAATAGGAAGATGAAACAGTGGTTGTGAATACTGGAATGTCAGAACCTGCTTTTGGGTGAAAATCAACATTTTCTGCCCTTTTCCACTCACAATGAACAGAGTTAGACACTTTAAAATAAAAAATAAAAAAGGTGAGTACAGCCACAAAAATTGGAGTTAACAATAGGCCCAGTCTTCACTGGAGGTTTGAGGCCTTTGCAAAACTGGCAAGTTTTAGTGTCTCAGACTCGCAGGAAGAAACCAAGGCAAGCTTTTCTATTTCTATTCTCGGTGCAAGCTGTTTTCCTGTGGTTAGCTAAATTTAAACTATGATACAACACTACAACGGAGTTGAAAGTATGTGCAGTATGTATGGCAAATGTAACGGTGGCCACCATGTGGGCAGATGGCTTTTTCTCCAGAGCAGTTTAAAAGACATCCAGATTATATCTGATGGGACTTGTTCCCTCATTGAAATTTAAAAATCAAAGAAGCATTCCAGGATAGCAATGGACAGAAACAGTACACACACCAGAAAGACATTGAACAATTCAAAATGAAATACTCATAAAAAGTAAGAGAAATTTGTGTTTGGATTATTGATTTGTTGTAACAGTTTCTCTGTGCAGATACATGGATACTATTGCAAAGTCATTTTAGTTCCATTTTAAATTGTGCCACATTTGTGAGAAACATGCATTTGTGGGATGAACATCAGGCATTTTTGTGGATGGCACACATTTAAAATGTGTCAAAGCTTCTATTTTATTTATTTATCCTTTTTTTTTTTTTTTTTTGCTGTTCACCCTTATTTTTGGTTGTTTGGTGGCCTGGAGGATGAAATCAGAAGAAAACAAAACAGTTTGGCAATTAAACTCTTTAATCATTGAATGAACAGGAGCCTGTGTTTCAGGTAGAAGAGCCACATCAGCCTGGCACCGTCTCCTCATGGTGGTCACTGGTCACCAGTCTGCTCACAAACTGCCTCTCATTCTCCAACCAGTTTTTGTCACAAGTCATTCAAAGTGTCTGGGTTGGTCACGTCTTGCACATTCAAGCTCATCCCACAAGTCAGGACTGTTGACGGGACACTCCATTCCCTCCACTCCCATATTCTGGATGTAGTCTGTGATAAGTGTTGTCATTTTGACCACAGGAATTTTCTCCAAAGATTTGGAACTGTCACAGGAACTTTGTGTGTTTCCACCGCTGGGACCTGGGCATACATTTAGTTCTTGGGTAATGTTCTTTGGAAAACATAAAACTTCCAAAAAGTTAACCTTGTCTCTTTTAGAAAAAGAAGACTTTTTTGTTCTTCTTTTATCCTTTTAGATTAGATTAAATAGATGACTTGATTGTACACAGCAGACATTAAACTACAACTGACAAGTATTTACAGAGACTGGCTAAAAGCAGAGAAGCTGTTACTGTGATGAACAGAAAGTTATTTGTGATCTACTGTTTAAAAACACACCATCAGCACTGACGAGTTCTCAAACATCTACTGCTTGTTGAGGCTTTTTGACTGTGCAGTTACATCTGGGCATGAAAAAAATAAACACGTCTTACACACTAGTGTGACTTATTCTTGCTCTTCATTATATATTTTTTCATGAATGTGACATAGTTCAGAGGATATGGTAATTGCTTTCCTCCAGGCTGTGATGGAACCTCGGGAACACTGTTACTTCTTTGAAAAGAAGTACCTGAAACTAAACTCAACTCGGCTTACCTCAATTTTATTTATGGAGCACTTTGAAAACAACTGCTGAAACAAAGTACTGTATAAACCTAAAGGTTCCCGGTGCCTTTGGTTGAAATGTGTCTTTGGATACTCGAGTCTCCAAAGACTGTATAGACATGTGATCGCTCACTGGTTGATTCATATTGGGATCTCTTTTATTGAAAGTAGTATTGTCAGGCATTTGGCTCAGAACAAGAGTCAATAGCAACAGCGAAGGAAAGCCGCTTGGCATAAGCAGAAAAGATTTGGTGAATCTTTCATGGATGTAGCCTCAATATTCAGTATTTACATTTTAATTAGCGCATCACTATGTTTGCTGTGTTCATGTTGCTGCCATCACTGATGCAACATTGATGTCTGATGCAAACACACAACCGTTGTGACATCAGTTGTAGGTGGGTAATCAGCAATGCAACATGCTCAAATGTTTTTTTTTCCAGTTTTTTTTTCTTCTCATGAGCGGCCCAGCAAACAGTTCAGAAATGCCTTTTTGTTTAGATTCCAGACACTTCCAGATAAGGAGTAGCAGAAAACCTAATAAAAATGTACCTAATTAGCTAACACAAGATGAAATAGATGCTCTTGTCTGCCAGTGCCTAATGTCCACTCCCTCGTTCAGTTGTTTTCCCTCTGCTTCATTTCCTTTCTTCCCTGCTCTCTTTTGCTCTCTGTTTTCTTCCCCTCTAGTTTTTGAGCGACACTGCAGCGCTTCTTTATATCTGCTGAATTCAGCTGCTGCAGCTTTACACACACACACACACACACACACACACACACACACACACACACACACACACACACACACACACACACACACACACACACACACACACACACACACACACACACACACACACACACACACACACACACACACACACACACATATTCTCACAGTTTTTAAAACATAAAACAATGTCAGCAGGAAGTCTTTTCCTGGCGGCTTGTTCTTCTGTGTATTGTATCATCTTGGATGTATTAGAGGAAAACCTCAGCAGTCACAACTATTCAGTCACGGTCTCACTCCTTTCACCAGAAAATTGAATTTTTACCGCTGTTGTTCCCTGTGATGTCCCTGTCCCAGATAAGTCACTCGTGTCCCTTAGTGCATGCACAAAAGCACACACTCATATAAACATATACACTTAAATTATTGCTTTGTCAACAATTGCTAATAGCACATATTTAATGTTTCTTTTCACTGCAACAGGTAGAAGCATTTTACTTCATATCGACTCGCCAAGGTTTAAAAGCATCTGAGTACAGGGTTTGATTTTAGTCATATGAGACATTAAACCTGAGATGATGGCACTAATGTCCTAATCGGAATAAGCTGAGTTGGATGCAATAAAGACTGTCAGTTAGTTTGGTTTTCAGATCAAGTGTGATTGGCACCAGCATGCCTCAAACAAATATATCGATATATAGTGTTCAGTGATGGATGGATGGATGGTCTTTCATAACAGAACAGCATTACCAATGTCAAGAGCACAGTTCAATTTTATTTGACATATTTTTCTTATATTTTTCCTATATTTTTCTTTCTATTTCTTGTTTCTTCTGCCGTAATTTGAAAATATTAAATGGTAACGTTAAGTATCACGTCTTCATGATATGTATTTATTGTGATTTTGCAATATCTATGTAATTTTCATAGTGTTGCACTGTGTCCAGGTCTTGTTGTAGAGGTTCTAGTCACTTTCTCCTGCTCTCTCCTTTTATCAGGACAGCATTCATTTGATGACAAAAAAAAAAATGTCCATATTAATTCATAAGCCACCATAATTTATTTGCACTAAAGCAATGAAGCACTGCTTTAACTTCTTGTGGTGTCAAAGAGCTCGCAGGAGTTCCCCTATAGCTGTCACAATAAATTCTTCTGGATTGCTGTGGGGTTGGAGTTTCTCCATACCTTCACCATGTTAAAGTACAGAATTCCTGCTGACAGACATTTCTAGTCAGAGACATTACCAGCCACAAGCCGCACATACTCTCGGAGACAAGCCACTCTCCTTCAGAAGACAATAGTGTCTGCCTATCTGGAAGATACATAACATTCAGACTCGCACACACCGAGCTGATGGAGCAGCCTGTAACAACAGATGGCTCTGAACCCTGCAGATGTTTGTCCGTGTTGCTGTTGTCAATTCTGAATAAAGATCTCTTGTTTTTGAAATTGAATTTTTTAGACTGGCTTGTGGGTCATGAGGCAAAACAACACGCACACACGCACACAGAGGAAAAAATGGTTTGTGTGTATTTGATTTTCATGGTTGATGAATTTTTTGGTCCAAGGCAACCCAACAAACACTGATCCTGGGTTACTGGTGGTCCATAAGTGGACAGTTTGGACAATCTGGTGCCTCCTTGGTGGTCTACAGTCGTGTGTGTGTGTGTGTGTGTGTGTGTGTGTGTGTGTGTGTGTGTGTGTGTGTGTGTGTGTGTGTGTGTGTGTGTGTGTGTGTGTGTGTGTGTGTGTGTGTGTGTGTGTGTGTGTGTGTGTGTGTGTGTGTGTGTGTGTGTGTGTGTGTGTGTGTGTGTGTGTGTGTGTGTGTGTGTGTGTGTGCGTGTGTGCGTGCGCGTGTGCGTGTGTGAAGGTCTGCTCTGTGCTCACAGGGCTGAGAGTCTTTAGTTGGGTTGTCTGAACTGGCTGTGTGTTTGGAAGAGTGTGTGAGTTTTAGTGACCATGTCTGCTTGACCTGCCATCTCAATGAGGCATTTCACAGAACTGTTCAAAAAGAACACAGTGACATGCGGTGAATTAAACCAATTAATGTCAGATGATAGTAATAAGCTCTTTTTGTGATCGCTGTGGGCGGCTCTTTTAGTTTCCTTTAGTTCAAGAATTGTGGTTTTGTGACTGTGGTCCGGGGAACTTAAACAGAGTAGATACTTGGGTATTGTGACTCATTTCACAGCACCTGATACATTAAAGAAATGACAACACAAATAGGAAAATAATTGTTAGTTTTTTTCTTTTCACGATCATTGATGGTAAGAATCTCCTCAATCATTGAAATAGAACTTTTAATTGGTAATTCTAAAAAAACAACAACTATGTATTGAATATTTTCCTCTTTCCGGAATCATTTAAATGTCTGTGTGAGTCATAAGAACACTACCTGTTTCTTTCTGGATATCCCTGTGTTCTGCAGTCTAGCCTTTCTCTCCCTTATGAAGTTTTTTCTTGTGATTTGACAGGAAATATTCACTCAGTGGCTCTTAATCATTTCCTTTCATACTTTAATATATTCCTTCTTCCTCATGCAAATGTTTGTCTCGTTCACAACACTCAGTTTTTGCTGTACAAACCCACATTTGTTTCGGATAAAATAACTATATTTGATACCTGTCAGAAGGATTTATGCTATTGATTTGTTTTGGTTTTATAGTATTTTGACCTCAGTGCTCCTCACACCAACCTCACTTCTGTCTTTTCCACTCTTAACCCCTTGTGAGCCCTTTTCTGCATGTGCAAATATTGAAACAACACACAGCCACCCAAGAAACATTCAGCAACCAAGTGTCCAATTACTTTTGCAATCTGGGCACTTTGCAGTGGAAAAGCTATATCACTCACACAGTTCTTTCAGTTCTGATTGAAATGTCCTCAAAGCCGAGACTTGGGACTTTGATGTAGTATCCATTATTTCATTTGAAATTGGTCGGCATGAAGCACAGTGCCTGGAGAACCAAAATATGTAACTTCTACAGATGTGTTGTGATTGAACAGTACATCAGTGTGACAAACTCTTTATTTCACATGCAGTTATTTTTATCTTTAATCTGTTATGGTATTTTTCCACAGCTGCTTTAACCTACATATATAAGTGACTTTCTCCATGGTAGCTATTTATATCCTTTAGTCTTATTATTTGATAATAAAGATGATGTGTTATGACATTAACAACACAACTGTGCTTGACTCCATCTTTGCGTTGAAATACCTGACTAAAGATCAGGGTTATGCTTTTTCCAAGCCAGACCATAATTAGAAATAAAACGAGTCATGGATAAAATTAGTAATATTTTTAATCAAACAACTTTGTCATATGAAATTTTCTTGTGGGTGGATCAGAGAAAATAAAACCCTTTCCGATTTAGTGCAAAATGTAACAGTTCAGAGTTGCAAACAACATTAATATAGATAGAACATTTTTCCAAACAATGAATTCAATAGAAATTAATAGATTAAATTTCTAAAAAATATGTAACAGTAACAAAATAACAGTACATTTAAATATATATACTACACTAATAACAGAAATGTTTGCTGGGCTGAAGTTGACTGTGATGAAGTGAAACAGAAAGGCCAGATGTGCACTTGAGCTGATATGCCTTCATTAGTCTTATCTAATCCATTCTGCTCATTACAGTTGTATTACCAGTGTTTCCAGTGTAGTTCATGCCAACACAGTGAAACTGGGCTCAGTTAAGTCTAATCTGATTTGTCTTCTTAAATCTAATGCCGTCTATTCCTCATCCCTCCACTATAGTCTTCATCTCTCGGGTATAATCCACTCTCAAATAATCCACAAATTTGGTATTATCAATTTTAGACCCAGGTGATCCATTTCAGTTCAATATAATCTCATTTCAGTTCAGTGTAATCTGGTCCACTACAGCTCGGTTGACACAGTGAGCGAGGACTGAATATGTTTTTCCAGCCGCAGTGGGAGACCTCATCCTGTCTCGCTCTTTTTCCCTCCCTGTGTCTCAGCATGAATGAAGTTATGATTAACCCACTAAGCAGGCAGATGGAGGAAGGTGTGTGTGTCAGCATGTGTCCGTCTGTAACAGCGGTAGCTTCCTCTGGCTTTGTGGTTTTGGCCAGACTGCTTGAACACACACACACACACACATAGACATCCATGTTGTCATCGCTTCAGAGCACATTGGCTTACATTTATCCTCGGGAGACTGATCATGGCAATAATCACGACTCCAGCTTGTCCAACCCCTACCTTGACTTATATCTAACAGTGTCCTAACCCCTCCACCAAGCAATCCTATGAAATAAAATTATTTATATAAGGGAGACTTTTTTTTTTTCTTCCAAAAAGTAGACATGCAATATAACTGTCCGTCTCCTCTTTTCACGGCTTCCACAGCAAGCAGATTTATTTTATCACCACATGAGTAAAACATAAATACATAAGCAATTTCTTTGTTACTTCATTCATGTGTGCATGTACAGTACGTTTTGAGCAGGTTTTATAATAAGTACTGTGAAATGTGTGGACATATGAATCCATGTGTGGAACAACCACATTTATACTAACAGTCTACGCCCAGTGCATTATTTTTGTCAGAATCCGCGTGAAGCCCCGAAGCTGAACTCAACAGAATTTCTGTTTGTTCAGTGAAAAGGTTGTGGTTGCTCGGAAAAGGCGGAAGGTACATGAAAAAGAGAGAAACACAAGACAGACAAAGGTAGGGAAAAAAAACAAAAACTTGGCGGTTTGGTTGGGTGACCTAAGCTTCCCTCTGTCTCCCTTTTCTGTCTCCGGGGCCTCACAGCTGCTCTCAGCTGTCCCGTGCTAATGATGTCAACAAGCAGCTGCAGCGTGGCGATGACACCGACCACCCACCCACCCCTCAGGAACACACTCACCCACATGACCTGATGTGGACCTCTTCTGCCTTAAATGACAGTTTTAATAGATGATCTGATTTTTGTAAATTTTATTAGGCCACATTTGTCTTTGAGATAGGCTAAACGAAAAGAAAGTGACTCTAAAAGTCTGTATACGTAGTCTGTATAAAGTGTCGATCATTTCTTAATCTGTCCATAATAGCTTCTTTTAATTTCACATCATCCAAACCAGGTCTGTTTCCATACCAGATTGTCACTTCACAATTATTGTGAGATATAAATAGCACAATAAACATTTTATCAGGATGTAAACTGAAGCTTAACGAGTAATGATTTAATTGTATCATCAGCAAGATATATTTCGGGAGTAGTTACATGATAGGAACTATAACCTCTGCCCACCTCACTGCAAGCTCTACTGGACCCCATCCTCACGCCATCCGTCTTACTACAGCCGCAGCCGACTCTCTCCAGCTATCAATATAGACTAGGGGCCGATTTGTTTACAAGCAAACCGCAGTTTGTGACAAGGCAGATCGTTCAGTCTGACCACAGCGCAGCTCCTTCAACTTTAAAGACATAGCTGGAACCTTAATGTAACACTAACTTTTTTTCTTTCATGCAACTCCCATCCTGTGCTGCAGAAATATTGTCAGGTAAATAAACGTGAAGGTGGGTGAACAGGCAGATGCTTTCACTTAGCATTTTTAGCAAACTGGTGTTTCGACCAGCTCCCACATGGACAAATTTACTCTTCTGAGACTACATTGGATGACTGTTGTCATTTAGTTTGATACCATGATTAATATCAATACTGGTACATTGCAACAGTCCTAATTTCTACACACCAACAATATTGATAATTGCCAGCGATGAAGATTTGAGAAAATCTTTGGTGCGTTGTTTTTTTAAATTTGATACTACGTGTTATTTAGAGGCCATATTTAGTTAATGTCACATAGTACAGTAAAGGTGTGACTCACTAGCTCATTATCAAGTTGTTTATATGCACGTCATTGCGCAGATCACTTTCCATATCACTTTCAATTTCACCCTCTGGTAAATCATCCCAGTCCCTTTGAAGCTTTTACCATCTGCTTTATCTTTGCTGTCATATTGTCGCTTCCTAAATCCATTGGACTGGTTGAATGTCATGTTAACTTCAACACCAATTTCCAGATATCTCGGCATGCTCTTGTTGTTATAAGTGAACCAACAGCTGCAGTCCAATTTTCTTCTTTTCATCGTTGTCCTGGCCTTCTTTTTGTACACTTCAGGGAATTTCTTTACATTCTTTTTCTCAAGCACCATTACTTTGGTTTGACCTCAGACTCAACTCCCCTAAAAGCCTTTTTCATATCCAAGAGATTTCCCGATAATTGCTTTGTGATTATCTCGAGCTCTACTCAGTTCTACCGGAGTCCTCCATGCCTGACGCTCTCGGTCATCTTCCAGCTGGTCCAACATACATGTCTTGAATATGTAGACCAGCTAAAGCTTCTTTAATGAAGAAAATGTGTTTTTGTGATTATGTTGCCAAAAAATGTGTGGATCATTTCCTTTTCCCATACATCAGACAGTTTCACTGTTAATTGTTTTGATATGGTTCACATGGAAACCAAGTAAACCTATAAATACAAGAAGCACAGAACAATGGAAAACTCATATAGCACTGCACTGACTCCGTAACATAAATGAAATGTAACCTAACCGGTGCTTGAGTACAGAATTCTTAACACATTCAAAGTGGCATTAATAACCAGAAGAAAACAATGTTCTTATTGAAGACATTGATGTTGGATGAGTTGAGTTGGTGGGACTATTGTGTCCTGTAACCTTTAGGCTTCTGTGTCGTGAGGATATGTGAGCATTTTGATTGTACGGATTTCTTAGGATTTAGTGTTTGAGGATTCACCCCTATCACCATGCTGATTGGAAACGGACCCTCCAACCATCTGCCTCTCCATCTGACGCTACAGTCTGCTCCTGCTCCTGCTCCTTCTCCTCCTCTCTTCTCTTCTTTTTTTTCCTTGCCTTCATTCCTTGCCTGGGTATTGCCTTCCACTGTCGCATCGTGAAATCTTCCTCTGTTGTTGCCTCTGCTGTGTTCTTCTCCTTCCCATAGAATATCTGCTCATGATGCCACAATTGAAATGCATTGTATTACGATGCTGCGTAATTTTCATTTCATACCAGATTAACTTATTTTTGGTTTCCCATGGCGCAGTAGAAAAAACATTTTCTCATTATCTCATTTTGGACCATTACTGAAGCAATGGAGGATGAAACCCCAGTGCACATTTTCTTGTGTGAAATGTTTCAGGAGATAAACTCTCTCTACTTAGCCCCATTCAAGTTAGCTCCTCTTTATGTGGCTTTTTATGAGGCAAACCTTTTCACAAACCACTGAGTCCAGTGGTAAAATTAGTATGCAATATCACTTTCTGTAAAATATTAACAATTTAATCTCTTAATCCCTTTACATAGAATACATTACTTTGTAGATGGTACACATTAAAGATGTTCATGGTCATATGTTTTCCCTGTAAGTGTATTCATGTAGTAACATGGTACATCCATGCATCTTCTTCATCCAGCTCAGTGTTACAATCACACAGTGCCCATCATTGATGCACTGTTCTACGAACTGTGGTGATAAATGTGACTCCCTGCATGTGCGCGAAAAGCTCAAAGCAGCAACTTTCAAAGTTCAGACTACTTTTGTTTTAGCTGGCTGTAATGTTCACATGTGTATCATCCTGAAGTGACATGACTGCGGCGCTATCACCACGTATTCCTCTTGTTCTTTTATTGTTCATGAATGACTTTTATCTCGGCTCTTTCATAGTGTGATTCGTTCCTTTTTTTAATCCCTCACAACTAATCAAGTTCTTTCATTACAAAACCTTATCTCTTCTTTTTTCTTTTTTTTTTTTCCATTAACCATTACTCTTATCAAGTTCCTGGTCTCCTTGGTTGCTTCCAAGAAAATTGAAAGATACAGTATATCACAGATATGCAGCCTCAGCCCCCAAGGCGTGATCCCGGCTATAATGTTCCTTCATGTGTGCGTTTGTCTGTCTTGCGTACCTGCTCCTCCTTAAAGAGCAGGAGCCGCAGTCGAGCAGGAATTATTGACTACACTGGTAGCGGCTCTCTACAGTGATAGTTGGACCTCCAGGGTTATGGAGTGTGACTTAACTGTGTAAAATCTATAATTGGCCGAGACCTGGCTGACTTTGAACATGTTGAACTGAATTTCAAACGCTGAAATGAGACTGTTGGTTCTTATCATCAATTTAAGTTGACTGAAAACAAATTTCTATTTCCTTTCCCCGCACAAAATGTAGCTTTTCTTTATCGTCTTTAAAAAAAAAAAAAAAAAATCTTTTGTGCCACTACACTTCTGATATCCCTCATGATTTTTATTGTGATGAAGAGGCTGCATATTGCCGACCTTCCACTGAGAGGCTCTGACAGCTGCACACTTGACCGCAAGACTCAGTGGCTCCAAGAAAGAAGGAGAGGCCGAGACACACATAGAGAAATGAAGAGAGAGAGAGAGAGAGAGAGAGAGAGAGAGAGAGAGAGAGAGAGAGAGAGAGAGTGTGAGAGAGCAAGTAGTATCATAGGATCAGATTTCTTTGTCTCTCTCTCTCTCCATCAGTTAGGCGTTATCTGACCCACTGTGGCCCGTTACATCTGTCCTATTTGCTATTTGTCCTCTCTCTCTCTCGCTCCCCCTTTCTCCCTCTTTCTCATCAGTAGGTGACTTTCCAGCATCCTTCTCATCTGGCCCACTTCCCAAACACACGTCCATATAGCACATGTGTGTATGTGAGAAGGATCATTTCTGTTTAAGAGGTTTGCCAAAATAAAGGTTTAATCTTCTTTAAAAAGAATTACACCCAAATCAAACATTCTGTCTGTCCCTCTTATTCTCTCTCTCTCTCGCTCTCTCTCTCACATACACACACAGACACCAGTTAATCTGCTTCTTATCATAGGACATCCATCTATTTTAGATGAATAAAAGCACTCTATTGGGGAAAAAGTGGGATAAAAAAAACAAAACATCGAAAACTTTTTCGAGGAGCATATTGTAATTATTCTGTCAAGTGTTAGGTGTTTGTTTATTTCATGTTTATCGAATCAGAGTGAAAGATCTTTTAATATATATTGTGAGTTTGTGTTTTCCTTGACTTAGCCTGCCCGTGTCTCTTTGCCGGAAATCCAAAGTGATGAAGCGGATCTGTCTGTCATTTAGACAGGCTTGGATAACAAATGTGCACATGTGTGTCTGTGTGTATGGAACAGATTACAAAGCTTTAAACCAAGTTAATGACACTCTCATCTTCTGTTTACCGGATTTTAATTTCCTGCCAGTCTGGTAAGTGATTTGAAGCTTTAAATGTCGTGAAGTTATATTAGATAATACGATGTACATTAGACCAACCAGTCTGGATTGAAGAAAATGTGAAATGTAGAAGAAAATACATGCAGAGCAAAATGCATGTTGAACAACATGTAGTACTACCATGTAAAAAAAATATCATAAGAAGGATGAGAAAAACATCAAACTTGTTACTCTGAGCCAATGCAGAGAACACCCCCCCCCCCTTCCACCACCACCACCCCTTGAAAAAGGCAAATACTGTAAATATTTGATGATCAATATATATAATTCAAACCACGATGTAATGAATTATATATTGTCTGGTGGGATTTGATGGATATTTGTCTTTGTTACTGATAGCTCTCTCTTCCATCTCCACCCACTATATATATATATATATATATATATATATATATATATATATATATATATATATATATATGAATCATTTTCAAAACCAGAAATTGCTAGGAATCCAGTTGTTACTTTCCTTGTTTCCTTTCTCATGGAAAATGACCCATGTGCCACAATAATAATGGCAGCAATACTAAATGAAGAGATGATACAAAATCTAATCTTAACTATATCAAAATTAATTGCCAACACAACCTTTGTATTTGTTCTGATGATTTGTGCCTTTTTTCAGGCAGACTCAGTAAAGATACCAGTCTGTACAATAGGCAGATACACAGTAAATAAAACGCTGTGGGATCATGTGAATTTCTGACCTGGACAGGTCTGACTCGCACTCAGAGCTCAGTGCAGTCAAGCAGCTGATCACAGGGGAGGATTGAATGAGCTCAACAGCTGAGGAAAGACACACTAACACGCACACGCACACACAGACACACACACACAGATACACACACACCCACATGGGCACAGGCTGCTAATGGGCCAGGGGTTATTACCAGGTCAGGAGAAGTCAGGAGAAAGGTCGGGAAGAAAAACACAATTATCATTATGCACGATTCTCTGAAGAGGCAGAGTGTGTTTATGTGTCTTATTTACGCTCTCATTTAGTGTACATCTGTCTGTGTCGTACGATAGTGAGTACTGTCAATGTACTGCCACTACTTATTGTCTGTGTGTTTGTGCGTGTGCACCCCAGATGAGTGGTCCAGAGGCCCACCCACCTATTGTGTCACCTGATCCAGGCCACCCCTCAAGCCTTAAAATCATTACACTCTGCCAATTTGCATATTCTGGTTTCACAATACAGTATTATGTATTTTGGGCATCACAGCTGTTCAGATCTTGAAACTGGAATAAGTCATTGGAGTCTCCAATGCTTACAGGGGAAACATTTAGAAACAGTTTGGGTCTGTTCATTCATCTAATTATCATTTACAAAGAAAAACACCACACAGAACAAATTGCAACCCAAACCCTCATAATTATGAGGTCGGAGTGCTAATGACTACATCAATTTGTGGCCTCCAAAACAGAATTTACCAAATAGATTTAAACAACTTGTATCCGCCTTCATCTACTTCTCACATCTATTCAGGGGAAAGTCTCGTGGCAGATATATGCTCTGCTTTATGGAGAGCAACTCATTGTAGAATTGGGGACTGAAGTGGGTTGCCAAGCAACACTTAAATGACTGACTACCGACAGTCCGATGTATATTCAGTCAGTAAAGGCTCTTTTCATTTGAAACATGAAAAAGTTGGATATGTGTATGAAATCCTTTGTGAGATTTCTTGTCTTTTGTCGGTTTCTGTGGACTGACGCGAGCTTGACACGAAGTGGGAAGGTGAAGCATCATTGTTTTCTTTGCGTATTACAGCACAGCACACTTCATTAGCTGCTTGTCATTAATCAGATCGCAGAACACAAAAACAAAGAAGCTCTAATTAGACCAGGGTGTCTCCTTTGACAGGATATAATTATTGGAGTAATTTCATATGAATGGAATGGAACCATGTCAGCAGACTTCCACATTCACAGTGCCTTTTCATTTTCCTGCAGTGACGTTACAAATGTGCACTGTGAAAGTTTTCCGAGGTACCAATTCTGCACTGGGAGAGGCGCATGCATCATTCAGACCCCATTTTTTATGTACAGTGTTTACATATGAACTCTCGGGCAGATGATGTGTGAACTCTCATTTCTTTGGGTCTCCATTTAGTCTGATTACTTGTTTCCCATTACGCTTCCTGGAGATCGCTTGGCGATCGGATTCCATTTTGGCAACCTCACTTTTTCTCTCCCGAGGATGCATATTCTGTAGATAAACTACCATGTATTTCCAACTGCTACATCTATCCTTCTCCCATCCTTTTACTATTCACTGTCATCTCCTGTGAAGCTCCCCCTTCATCTGTCTGCCAAGAGAGTTCTCCAACACACACACACAGACCTTACAACTAATGTATGAATGAGGATATAGAGTAACAATGACTATAAGTCACCCCACCAAAGCAGATGTGAAAACGTTGGGACGCTCAAAAGGCATCAGATCACACACACTGAAAAAAAGTGAGGATTAACAAAAATCATGCAGAAAAGTGAACAAAGGAGCTGCATCCCACTCAATTCTATACTTAGCGTTTAATTGAATTTTTCAGAAATTCTCTAGATTTTTCTATGAAAATATAAATTTCTGCTTCACATCAGGAATGAGCTTAATTCAGTTGTAATGTGTGTCACTGCTTCATATTGCAGGTCTCAATAACTTGCCCCCTTCGCTTTTTAAAGGTCAGCGTCCGCCCACCGTTAAATGGGAACACACCAATCGGAGCAGTTCTCATTACATGAATAATGCAGCCTACATAGGTCATGACCTATTCCTAAGTGCGGTTACTGCAGTGATAAAAGATGCGTGCGTGTGTGCATGTGTGCTCGTGGGTTAGTGATTGCACACTAATCCATGGGGACTCATGGAGGTAGTAGTTACAGCTGAGTTTAGGGTAAATCTGCTGCAAATTAATGTATGGCAATATATTGTCCCCATAAGGCATAAAAAGATTGTGTGCGTGTGTGTGTGTGTGTGTGTGTGTGTGTGTGTGTGTGTGTGTGTGTGTGTGTGTGTGTGTGTGTGTGTGTGTGTGTGTGTGTGTGTGTGTGTGTGTGTGTGTGTGTGTGTGTGTGTGTGTGTGTGTGTGTGTGTGTGTGTGTGTGTGTGTGTGTGTGTGTGTGTGTGTGTGTGCACCCACGCATGTGTGATGATGTATAGGTATAATAGCAAGGGAGGTGGCGGAATCTATGCCTTGATATATGAAGAGTAATGGCTGAAAAGAGCCGCTCACCTTCCGAGTACATCAAGATAGATGCAGGGCAGTGCAGGGGGCTGTCTGTGTGTGCATGTGTGCGTTCGAGAGACAATAGGTAAGAAATGTGCTTTTTTTTTTGGCTATAACTTGGGCTTGTGTGTGACAAATGAGAGCAAATGGGACAAATGAGAGCTGAAGATGTCATTCAGTCAACACAAGGCAACACAAACCAGTTCTCTCTCTCTCTCTCTCTCTCTCTCTCGCGCTCTCTCTCTCGCGCTCTCTCTCTCGCTCTCGCTCTCTCTCTCTCTCTCTCTCTCTCTCTCTCTCTCTCTCTCTCTCTCTCTCTCTCTCTCTCTCTCTCTCTCTCTCTCTCTCTCTCTCTCAGCCATCATTAGCATTTAAAAGTAGCAAGGTGCAAGGAGGCACAAAATTATGCATTTTGTGCACTTTGAAATGGAGATTTGCATAAAGACTGGAAAAGTGCTGTTTACTTTTCCCCAAGAGAGAATGTTTGAAATGGTCTTTATCACGTCCATTGTCAGATCACTCACTCACTCACTCACTCACTCACTCACTCACTCACACTTCTATGATGAGCTGCCATTGGGCAAACTGCTTGAAAAATTAAATGACGAATGAAACATTGTCAAGTGCAAAATATTTTTGAATCCTCATTGTACTTAGATGGAAATATTGCCTGTTGCACAACATTCAACTGCAGCTATGTAAATAGGAGAGTGGCTCTGAGTATTGCCACTGTACATCTTTCAATAAGTAGAGAAATGTTTGGAGATTCCAAAAACCACCAGACAAGACTCATCAAAGTGTAACGCTGTCAGTATCTTTTCAGGATGCTCGTCTATGCTGATGTCGAAATATGTAGACAGCAAAAACTGAAAACAATCGATCAATGGTATCACGCCTCTTGTTTCTTGTTTCACTTTGATTTGCTGCCTTTCTCACTAGCTTTAGAAATGGCTTTTTGTATTGCTTTGGAAGATGTAAACAGGAGACATAAACATCAAAGTGGCATTGATGTGTGTTTTGTTGAGGTTTGAGTCATGACTTGAGTATGACTGCTTGGCAGCAAATCATCTGATGTGTATAAGAGAAGGATGTACAAGGCAAAAATCTGTTTGAGGGTTGTTGTTTTTTTTAAAACAACTTGATCTTCAAAATCTGAAGGAAATGAGGTAACAATAGGAGGAATCAATACCCTGTTTTATGTGACTGGCTGCAGCTTCCTGTGGTGGTTTGCTGGTCTCTGAATGTTTGTGCCAGATAAAAGGAAAAAAAAAAAAAAATTCATTAATGAAGCAGTCCTTTGTAAAGCTTTTGACATCTCTCTCTCTATAGAATAAAATCCTCCAGATGAAGCATTCCCACTGGCTGCATTAATTATCAGATTCTCTCAACTGAGAGTTTCTCCATGTACTTCTAACGAGCTGTAATGAAATGTTAAATTGACGACTGCAGGCAAACTACACAGCGCATGGTTTCTGTTAATCACACCCGTACGTATGACAGGTGTAAGTAAGTTATACGGATCAGCATTTATGTTTCTTCTTCATAATCTGTGTTCTTGTGCATTACATTTCAAATTAAGTATAGGGTGCTTTCACTCCCGCCATTTTTAGGTTGGCTTAGTTGACTTTTGGGGCAGAATACAGTCAATCAGGATTTGCACAGGATGTTTGCCGTCGGGTGGACAGCAAATCAGCCACAACGAGGTTTTCTTCCATTGATACTTTGGTGTGGCGCACATCATGATCTTCACACGATTGATATAAAAACAGCTGGTCCAATGGGATGCATTGTGGCTTGCTTCGCTAGAATATTGCCATTATCTTGAAATAATGGCAGGTACGTTTTTCAAGCTTTCTAACAAAAAAAGAAACCCAAAAAACAATCATGGTGAACCCTAAAGCCAAACTGAGATTCAATGTCTTCTGAGAATTGGGACCAATAACTTCATATAAATGTTGCGACTCATAAAAATGGTGACGTTTATGCAGTTTTTTTGAAAAGGCCTCATTAAACCAGGATTGAGTCATTTTGTAGAGCACTGCTCCATATCAATAAAATGAGAAATGATGGTGCCAAAACAAAAAATTCCCATGGTTTCCCAGGCAGCACAAAGTACGAGGAAAGCATTGGTCGTTGCCATGTAAACATGATGCGCAAACAGTTGTTGCCGTGTTTGGAACTGAAAGACAAATGAAGTCGAGAATACGAACTGTACTCCCTTCAATTTACATTTACATTTTATTCCACAACAGATATCACCCTGGGCCACATTAGCAGGTCTGAAAGCACCATGAAAGATTGTCCATTCAAATTATATTTCACAACCTTAATGTTGTACATTCATGCTCATTTCAAAAGAATTGTATCATGAATTGTACTTTGGTTTTATGTATTTCTCAAAGGGTTCACATTAAGATGGAAAAACATTGGTGAAACACACAGGCCAGGTTGGCTTGCATTAAAAACCTACGAAACGGTGCAGTTTTAGTATAAAGCTTTACAGACTGAAGCAAAAACTGTCCTTGATGAAAGATAAATGATAGAACGCTAAAGTCAGAATGAGAAAAAGACGAGTTCTTGACTTCAACATGTATGGCTGCAAATAGAAGTGCCACACATGTCGGCTTTTATTAATAATTTCACCGCTGACAGAAGCTCCAGGATGGATGTAGACAAAGACTGCATGTGTGCCTATTCAGACAAGAGTATCCAAAATAATTGGATGATTCATCATCGTTGACAAATCTAAGAACCGCAAACCAAATCCAGAAACAAGCTTTTCAGAGTGAAGAGTTGGAAGATCATAGACTGGCTGAGCCAATCATTTGATCTCAATCCAGAAGAAGCTGCTTTTTCGCAAAGCAACAACAAACACGCAAGCACTGAAGATGGCATCAGTGAAGGCCTTGAATTGAGAGTGCCTCATAAAATGATATGTTGTGGTGGCGACTCATGGCCACACTCATCTCCATAAGGCAAATGTTGAGAATCCAGCAGGGCATGAAAAATGCAGCACCATTTATGAAGCCGGAAACTCTTTCTCACTTTCTCACACCAACTTTGTCGTGTACAGTTAGAAACACTGAGTGGTTTCTTTTTCTTTTCTTTCTTTTTTTTTTTTAATATATCAACGTATGAATTATGTAGCATGATCTCAGTTTGATTTTCTATTTGCTGCTCATACCTTTAGGCTGCCTGAGTCAATAAATAGCATTTTGTCAGAGATCGTGTGCCGTGTTGCTGAGTGAGACTGTGGCTGCATTTACATAAATGAACGCTCTCGGAGTGGAAGTGACTACATCAGCGCTGAATGGAAAGCCGATTAAAAGACATAGCTGAATAAGTTAAGGTGAAGGTAAGTAGAGATCTAAGCTTTGAAAAGGTTTGCTAAAACAAATGTGAGGAAATTAAGGGTATTTTAAAAAGAGCTGTGAAGCGCGAGGAAAATTAAACGAATTGTCACAGTATTTCCCGTCCCTTTCTCATTCTCTCTCTCTCGTCCTTTCTTATTCACTCTCTCTTTGTTGTACTCTCTTTGCCATGTTCATAGTGATGGAGGAGTCCCAGGTCTGCCGTTAAATCTCAGGAACTGTCTGCCGCTGTTCTGTTGGAGTGAATTTATTCTCCCTTATGCCACTTCAGTTTTTATCATACCTAAGCAACCTCAAAGCACTTGGCTGCCACTAATCAGATGTGTTAAAGAGATTGATACAAAAAGCAGTATTGATTCATGAACTGACCCACAGTTTTACGGCATCTGATGTATTATTTAATGTAGCAACAAAGGGGGAAAAAGCAAGCCCCTTTTTGGAGCTGGCAGGGAAAGCTTACTTAAACCTGTTCCGTATAAAAACCTTTCTTCAAGGTCCTTTCAAATTGATAAGTAAAGTCACATTGTGCACCAAGTCTGCTGATCAATTAAATGATTTTATGTATTAATTTTTGATAGAGATAAAGTGGCAAAGCTGCTTAATCTTAGTGTATTAGTTATCTTTTAAAACACTTGCTTTTGGTGAGATCACCAGAAAGTGAAAGTGAATAAAAACAAGTGGAAACCAAATAGAAATTAAAAACAAAAAAAAGAACCTCTACAGGATGAAACAAAACGGGATGGAAAGGGAACAGGAGCGGAGATGGGAAACAGGAGAGGTGTGATGGATAGGGAGGTGTGCCAGCTGGAGGTGTAAGGAGCTGGTGGATGAACACTACAGATAAAGACATACTGGTAAGAGGTGTTGGAAAGAGGCAGAACTATAAAAAAAAAAAGGCACTGGTGTTATTATACAGTATGTCACTGTAAGCTGATTGGTTGTTGCTAACTGCTCCTTTCCAATCATCTTTGTTGTCTCGGTGAGAATCGACTTCTCGAGTCCTCGGTGTGGAACGTGGGGGAAGGACATGTTTGAGCTCCCTTTTACTCCAGTGTTCATGCGTGTGCGCACATGCTGTTGAGTGGTGGGTATGTAAATGTGTGTGCATGCGCGCAAGAGGAGAACACGAGGGGTGAAGACGTTCTCTGTTCGCTCCCTGTTTCGACACTGAGGTGCAAGACTCATCTCTGATATGACATACTGCACTGAGCCGTGTGCCATGACTTCCAGCATTAACATGCAGAACGCCACCTCCACCTCACACTTTTACATTCAACAGATGAGTTCGGGGTTCAGTGAATCACACCATCTTCATCTGTTACACCTTAGTCTTGTCGATCCCATACTTCTGCTTAAACTTGACTGAAACAATGTTGATCTCTCATCATCAATTATTTGTGCAAATGATGCATATTTATTATGCAATTATCATGGTGTGTAGTTCAATGCCATGCATGCCGCTTTTGAATTTTTGATTGAATTGATTATTGGCTGCACATAACTTGGTGTTTTTACCGACTTACTTTGGCAAAATCCTTCTTCACACTCCAGTAACATAAGCTGACAAAGCGCATTCATACTGTTTATTGATTTTATTAATTGTTAAATGGAGTAGTGTTGTTTATTTTTATGTGGGTTTGAGGTTAGAAAAGCGAGCTTGTCACCTGAAGTTTTGTGGTTCAAAATGGTTCACCACTGTGAATCCTTGTCAAACTCCTTGACTTCCCTTTCAACCCATTAGCATCTAAACTGAACCAAATCAAACATGTAAATCACATGACGTGTTACTGTAAGACAATCCCTCGTGCACCTCATTAGTAGGTTGCCTCCATTCATCACTGTGCAATATCATATTTGTACACAATTTTCTCTGGTGATCTCTGGCCCCTGATGGTTTGCTGCCCCTTTTAATTACATTTACCTAACTAAACAAGAGATAAAACAAGAGATAAATAAGTGTGATAATCACTTGTTAGATATTTTTGTAATTTTCATCCACAGAGATGAGGTAACACATTTATTAAGTTATTGTCATGTTCAGAGTTGCAGGGTCTGACCATTGTTTCGTTAGAGTGGTAAGAAATTGGGGAAACTAATTGGCAACATCACTCTTGTCTCGTGAATATGACATACAGGTACCCTGAAAGTTTAATGATTGAAAACCCATAGAATTTATCAACCGCAATAAAGTCAGTGTGGTTCGGATCTCGTCTGCCCAAGACTATATCCTTTAAGCTCTTTATATCCGTGACTGTGATTGACACATTTAGTGCTGTTAACAGCCACTGTCACGCCTCAGTGGCCACCTGTCACTCAAGGCCTCCCGTCGCCACAGTAACAGGGGTCTGCTGAGGGGAGGGGTCCCATGCAAAGGGCACTTCCATGACAACCTGTCACCCATAGCAAGTCTCACCTACCCCCTGCAAGTCTCCCTCTTCTCGAAGCTAATTTTCCTGTGTTTTTATCAGACAGCCTGACTTCACGACAGCAGTGTTGTGAATGGTCTTCAATTTCATTTCAGTAGTTTTCTTTCCCCGTTTAAGTTCAGGTCACAGCTGAAACGTTCAACAGACTCAATGATCAGAAGACTCGGCTCTTTAATGAAAGCACTCCTGAAAGTAACAAGGTTAAGCAACCAAATCGTATCACCCACGATCCCCCAGGCTAAACCTTATTGTGTTGGGAAGTCAAAAGTCAGAGTGATTTAACCCACAGTGAAGTTGAAAAGGTAACGGGTGGAAAAAAGGAGGTCACGTGGAGATTTGACAGTTTTGTCTCTGACTTTGCATTCAGCTTTTTAGTGTGTAGATTTTGTTCATTATTTATTCATTATTTCATGTTTCATATTTTAGTTGGGCTATCCCAAGAGGACCAGGTTTATGATAAACCATCTGCTCTAGGTTCTTACAGTAAACCTACAAGTTACTCACCAAATCAGCTTTGTTTTTTCTGTGTAGTTTTTTTTTTAGGTTTGTTATCTCCATTGTTGCTATTTCTCCAACTTAATAGAAGTTAATCATAGACAAATGAATGAACAACTTTCTGTAGAAGAAAATAGCAAAATTACATTTTGCTAAGATAGAGATGTTCATGTTTTCTGTCTGATTTGTTCGTTCCCAATTAGTGCTAGTGTGACCATGTCTAGGAAGTCTTACTGTTATTGTTAATTATTGACTTGGAGAGCTTGTAGATCAAGTCAATTAAATCAGGGTTCATTATCTAGATCAGTTTTTGCCATCTCGGGGTGGGGGGGATCGTCTGGGGCAGTGCTGGACATCACATCACAGATGGGCCCTGAAGCTTCATGTTCTCTGAGATTGTTAAAATTCTAATAGCACATGCTGAACAAAACAATAATAAGACAGCTCTATGAAAATAGTCAGCTTTCATATAACAAGAAGGAAAACCCAGAGTGCTCCCAGCTGTAATATAATTTCCATTAAATGTTCAGGAAAAGAATTGCACGTATGAAAAATATCAGGAACGAGATGGATGTTAAGCAGATGGAGTGTTATATTTCACATAGATTTCTGCGTCGTTCAGTCAGCTGCTGGATTTTCTCAATGACGTAACAGCCTGTGATTAAAATATGCCAAACTGTTGGGTGCTGTGGAGATTAACAAATGATCAATCTCAGCAATGAAGTTATTTTGTCATTGGTGTTGCATTGTGTGCAGTTAGTACTTCTGTTTTAATTCTTTCTGTGCGAGTACTTCATAGTTGTGTCAGTTTAATTCCCACAGGTATTCCCTTCACATGCTGCGTCTGTCTTTTATTCTTGAGTTAAATTATTGTTGTCAGTATATAATTATATTAATTCTGCTTTCCTTGTCTGTTCTTTGCCCTCCTCTCCCTGCCTTGATCTGTCCGACTTATTCAATTCTTTGGATACTTGATCAGGTAAGACATCTTTCCCCCTCTTCACAACTCCGCTGGTGACGAACAGCTCTCATATGTAACCATTTTTCTTTTTTTTCCCTTTTTTCTCATGGTTACTTTTCCCCCTCACAGCTCAGCTCGAAATGAAAATGAGCGCTATGAATATGCATGCATTCCCAAAGCTATCTGTACCAAAGCATGCTGTCGCTGCTCCTTTCCGTCTTTCGCTGTGTTCCTCTTTTTATGTCGCTCAACTCAGTCAAATACCCGCAATGCAGGAGCCTGACTCTAAGTGATGAAAGTACACCACGGATAATATTCAGAAAGAATATTCAATGTGAAGATGAAAGTTTGTGTGACATTGTACAAAAGTCTGTGTGCATGAAGAATCATAATTGATTTGGACACGTTATCCTCGCACTTGGAGAGGGTAGGAATTATTCGGCGTTCCCTCATTGTCCTGCATGGTGTCACAAATGAGTCTCTGGGATTCCAAAATATCGTCGATTACATAATGTGCCCAATCATCAATCAGTCATGTGACCTACATCGAGTCAGGTGCACACAGAGGAATGCTCATACATATTATCCATTCACCAGAACTGCCAGCACTTGAAAAGCCGAGGAGAATCCTCCGTGTTTTCTTTGCTTATCGCAATCTCAATCTGTGTGAAGCCATCGCTTTTGAAAAAGAGAAAATTGACAATAATTGAGCTTCAAGCTCCTCTGAAGGAAATAACACTCAAATGTCTTTGAAATACACAAACGGTTGTTTCTTCAGCTATCAATGCGTTCAAGCAGTTTTGAACATTGAGTCCGCGGCGGGATACAAGCAGCACTCATTAGGTTAATGAGAAATATGAATTAAATAAAAATTAATGTACATGATGTATATGAATGAAATTGATTTAAAAAAAATGTTTTAATCTGTGTTATTTGTGTTACAAATAGGATATTTTTCACATTTTGGCTGTGACATGTGGTTTGCCTCTCAAAAGAGTCATGTCTCTTTTTTTTATAGTTGCCTTGGAGTTTGAGTCTTTCTCTGTACCTTCTAAATCTACAATTTAGCAGGATTTGCTTTTATTGTCAATCCCTAATAAGACATGCTTTGCCACATGCAGCATGTCATGATTGAGAGAACCAAAAACTAGACCTTCACTCCTTGCGTATGAATCATGCTGATTCCCAAGGTCCATTGTTCACGCTACGACAGTGACCCAGTGATATAAATAACGCAAAATCACTTTGGGAAGTGGTTTTAACCATATGGCGCTAATAAAGCAAATGTGTATGTGTGTGAGAAACGGTGCATGTGTACGACAATTACTCATATTGTGAAGACACAAGGATGTTTTTATAACCACATTGTGGGCGTACATGCCTGCTGTGAGAATAAACACAAACATGCTTCATTAGAAGTTCCTATTTACATCTGCTGCTACAGCTGATTCTCTTAAGTGGGGACAAGTTGACATGTCCAACTGCAACTGCACTTGCCAGCAAAATATTAATTCTGTTTATCATCTCAAATGTCTGTGAAGCATTTTCTTAATGTAATAAACTGGATGAGATGTCCCATACAAATGAGGTTTTCTTAATTGTTTTGAACATCAAATATTTAACTTGGTCATCCCGATAAGGCTGGACAACTGAGGATTTGCTGAGAAGATTGAGTATTTTTCAAATTGCACACGCAAAAGGCTATATAAGTAAGCTTTTAAGGGCAGGAGGAGAGAGAGCAAGGCAGGAAGTGCTGCACGCACCTGTGTGAAGTGATGTGCTGAGAGAGTGAAGAAACAGAGGAGGAGGAATGATGGGGAGGTGAAGACAAGGTTGAGATGAATGAACTCCTGGTTGCTGTTGGCTAGACTGCTGTATATCTGTGTGTGTGTGTGTGTGTGTGTGTGTGTGTGTGTGTGTGTGTGTGTGTGTGTGTGTGTGTGTGTGTGTGTGTGTGTGTGTGTGTGTGTGTGTGTGTGTGTGTGTGTGTGTGTGTGTGTGTGTGTGTGTGTGTGTGTGTGTGTGTGTGTGTGTGTGTGTGTGTGTGCGCGCGCGTAGCTTAAGTTTATACTCGGCGAGTGGTGTTGTGTTTCTCATCTTCCTGCTTCTCAGAATCTGCCAGTTTGTGTGTGTCTCCACTTAACCTGAGGTGTGTGTTGTATCATGAATTATAGATGGAAAGTGAATCAATAGCGCACTGAATTACTGCCAGACAGCCTTGATATGTGTGTGCATGAGTCCTTGTGTGTGGATTTGCTGATGTTTGAACAAGAGTTGTTGCATGTTGGAATAAAATGTTGTTTCTTTTTCCTTCAAATAAACTTTACCTTAACAACATACAGGAAACCCTGTCCTGTCTGGGTGCGCGAGCGCGCGTGTGCATGTGTTTGTGTTTGTGTTGTGCTTGAGTATCTCCAATAAAACAGCACCACATGATAAAATGCTGCTCTCACAGCAGAGTGGAAAAAGACCTCCACAGATTTACTATGCTATTACCACACATATACCAGCTCCCTCTCGCTAACACACACACACACACACGCACGCACGCACGCACGCACGCACGTGCACGCACGCATGTGGACTGTGCAGGAAAAAAAAAAGTTGTAATGGCCCAATACCCCTCCAAGGACGGGTGACTGAGAGAAGAGTGAGCGGAGTAATCACAGTTAAAGGGAGAGAGTGTGTGAGTCTGGAGGGAGGTGAATAAATGCCCTGCAGGGGACACAGAATGGTTTGGTGCTGGAAAAATGGATGGAGGTATGAACGGAGTGGAACATCCTGTCCCATCTACCATCCCTCACACACACACACACACACGAACACACACACACACACACACACACACACACACACACACACACACACACACACACACACTGGCCTGTCGTGGGAATGTTAGTGTTGCTGAGCAATGGAAGAGACAGATGAGTGAATTCAGGATGCAAAATGTGTTCCAGTCCTCTAAACAGAACCATTTAGTCCCATTTAATTCCTTTTTTCCTTCAAACTTCACTTAACCTGAAGCCAGGCCACATATCCAGCATGCAAATGTTTCCACTGAATTGAAACTTCTGTGTGCCGTTTGTTCTAAACATGCAGCAAATGTGAGTATATTACCCACACAGTGTCAAAGAAAATGTTTTTTTTTTTCTTTCTCAGTTTTATTAATTCCTCATGTACTTGATCAGGTTATCGAAAAAGAATTATGTTTTTTGATAATTGATAGTTTTAATGCTACAATTTTTTTTTAATCTATCTTCCACAATGAGAATATTTCCTGGGTCACTGGGGAGGCTGCAGTTGAACCTGGCTGAGCAGATGCTATGTAAGTACTTTGGACAGTCACTAATCCATCACAGCTAAAGTAGAGAAATGGACAATCATCCATATGTTGAAAGGTTCCTCGATATTGTGAACATTCTTAAATCGATAATATGCTACACTGTGGAACATGCATCCCATAAACTTGGGCATATTCTCATTTGTCCAGGTAGGAGGCATAACAATAGAAATTGAATCAGATCATTTGGACATGAAAGGTTTCGTATGATAATGACCTCGGGTTGCTATGTTGGTGGTTTCTATGTTAATGGCCCGTGGCTTTGGGTATGACAGCCAGTGTGGCTGCACAATGCCACTAATTCGTAATCCAAGATTTACAACCTCACTAATGCATATCACAACAACGACTTGTAGAATTGTTGCAGCTGGATGTATGTACATGGAAACAAAATGTTACTCATGTAGACGGACAATGAAGATGCAATCCAGAATTTCCATCCATGAGAATCTGTGAGCGAGGGATTGGGTGTAGTGGCAGTGTTGTATTGATTGTCTTGATGTGTTCCGTTGCATTTATATTGGTTGTCAGTCGCCGTAGGTCATAGCAGAAGTCACACTGTGCAGTGTCGAAGACACGATTAGATTTTTATTACAGGTCACAAGATTGTGACAATAGCCATTGGTGAGCCCCTCTCACTGTATGACATCACACCAAAGAGAGGTTGTCACAAATACTCATGTTTTGTCTCCAATAACCCCAATCTGCACAGTGTCTAGAAACGTTAAATGAGGTTCACCAGTTCACACTGAAGCAACAGCACCTTTAGAAAGAATACACATACAGACTGGAAAGTCTACTGGAAGTTCCCATCAGCATTAGCTTTAAACCAGAAGGCCTCTTGCTGTGAGGCAACGGGGCAAATCACTTTGCTTCACTCTGTTCATTTGATGAAGTTAATAAAAATCTATACTTTGGACAGTTTGATGGAGAAAAACTGATTATTTCAGACTGTGTCCCAGATTTGAACCAGAATGCCTGGGAACCATTTCCTGAGTTGGTAATTGTTTAATCAAACACATTGTTTCTTTCAGACCAACTGGTTTTCAAGATCATAGGTGAACTATATACTATATATACTATAAGTGTTGCTTTTCAGAGCTTGCTTTGCAGCCATCCTTTAAATAAAACCTTGTATAATCTGTTATTGCAACTGATTCTGGAATATTTTTCAGTTACAAATCTTCTTATTCTATGTGCAGGTGTGTCTTTTTACACAGGCAATAGTTAAATCCAGTTTTCATTTGTAATCAGACCAGTAAAAGTGAGCTGTCAGGTTTTGTATGTGGCTCTGCGTGTGTCTTTACTTTGGTGGAGGTGCTCACAAAGGTGTTTTGTTTATGTTTCTTTTAACATTATATTGTATAGTAGTCTTTTTTTCATGATTCCAAAGGTACTCACAGGGAAGTCATCTAACATTATGCAGTGACATTCACAAAAGATTCAGTTGCTGAGAGTGTGAGTGTATGGAGAAATTGAAAAGCTGAATTCAGCCTTGGTGTGATATTGGACCGCTGTAGGTTCACAGCTGCAACTCTGCATGTCCATGTAGTTAAGTTTGCTCATAGAAAAACTCCCCACTGGGATCCAAAGAGTGAGCGTGTAATAGCAAGGCACAAGCACCACGGTTAAAGATAATAATGCTATTGGGTTTGAAAGACCACGCCTGCCTCCTCACTCTCCTGTGATGTATGTCAGAGGAGTTCTTCCTTTCTGTAAACAACAATGATCATTTTGCAGTGCGGCATTAAAATGGCAAGAATTGTTCCAGCTTACGTAGTTGCATTTCACACTGATTCGCAAAACTGGAACCTCTCAAAGAAATTTACAAACTTTTGCGAGTCGCGAGATTTGAGCCAGAAGACTCCTACTGGGAAAGAATCAAGCTCTGCAGCTGTTAAACCTCAACCACAGATAATGATGACAAAGAGCAGCACTAAAACACAGTGCTGCTGCTCTTATTATCATCGTGTAAGACTCGGGACTGCTGGAGTCAACACTTTTTATCTTGAAAACGGCCTCAGCATCTGAAGCACTTACCGCAGTAAACTCACCAAATAAGTTACCAGTGATGCGTTTGTCTATTATTGCAGGAACAGACTAGAAACGTGTGTGTATTTCTAGGAGAGGGCTACTCTTACTGACAATACACTCAGACCAGATTATGTCTATGCTTACATGGAGAATTACTGTTGTTGTTTGTTTTTATTATATCTTTTTACATACGTTGGCAGCTATCAAAGCCCAGAATACAATTACAACCTATATTTACACATACATAAGGACTGTACAGTGAGCATTTCAGAGCATAGTGACACAGAACATTGCTCTTGGCAATGCAGGTAAATATAGCCACGTTTGTTCTATTTTGACATAAAATGTCTTATTACAATGGCAGCTGTGGCTCAGTTTGCAGAGCGAGCCGTCCTCTAATCCCAATGATGGCGGTTCAACCCTCCATCTCACGTTGTCAATGTGTTACAAGTGCTTTGGCAGACAGAACAATGAGGGCCTGGTTTACGAAGACGTTTCATGCATGATCCTAGGCTCATGCAAATGCACGTCACTTTCAGTTTGCATGTGTTTTGTGGCTTCAGTAAGAATAAAACCATCAAAGTGACATCACGTACCAACCAGTACGTGATGTACCAGTATGTTGGTGAATGAATGTTGCCAACACATCAGAGCTTCAGTGTGAAAAATAAATCTGTATTTGACACAAAAAAAACCACTCAGTTTTGGAGATGATTTATTATAAGGTCAAAAATTGAGATATGCAGAACATATCCTCTAAGTCCAAAAACAAAGTGTGAAGGGAACAGTAGCTCAAGTCTCAGCCAGTTGACAACAACAGACACACTCGTCAACGACGCAAAGGTTTTCAGAGGTAGTAAATCACATTATGGCTTTGCAATATTAATTTACATAAAGTCCTCCTACTATTTTTGGAATCTAGAAACACCCAATACTCCATATTCATGAAGGCAAAGGCACTGCATAGATAATGAGTTCATATTTTGAACGTCGGTCTGACCCAAACCTCAATGTAACCCGTCCAGCTTCCACACAAGTGTCTGTTTTTCGGACTTTTTGACAGATCAAATTACTCCAAATGATGTACAAGCACCTTGGACTGCTCACATTGGTGTGTGAATGGGGTGGTGAGACGGCTCACGTAAAACCGTGTTAAAGCCGTAAAATGCGCAATAAAAGCAGTCCATTTACGTTTAACAGACATTCACGGGCTTAAATAGTCTCAAATGGTGTTTGTGAATCTAGAGATTGACCTGCACAGTTAAACATTTGAGGAACAAGTGTTTGATCTGGCTCACTGCACCGTATTCATCTCTCATCAGATCTGCATCTGTTTTCCTCTGAGGAACAACACCAGCCATGAGGCAGATTCCAGTAATAGAAGTCGGATGCTTGTTAAGAGGAGTGAGCTCGAATGACTGCTGCCCTCTCCAGAGGCAGCTCAGTGTACTTTCCCACTGCAGAGAGCCCTGCCTCACGGGGCCAGTTTCATATCAAAGCCACCTCAGCTGTCCTACTTTCACTCTCTTTTAATTAAGAAAACATCTGTACATTAAATGCTGTCTTGACAGAGGTAAATGAAGTGGCTGAATACAAGAAAGCAGACAAAGTATGCTCGTGGCAGATTCAATACTGTGTATGCCCTCAAAACGAAAACATAAAGATGACGGAAACGGTTGCTGCTGTAGTGTCTCGCCAGTCAAAACAATCTTTTATTGGTCACAGCAGTAGATTGACCACCAAACAATAAAAGTTCAATTTCCTTCAATATATAACCTCAGGCACAACAACATCCACCTCTATTTCACACTTCAAAACAGTCTTTTTTTAAAGTAACAGTGTTCCCTATTGTTCTCGACAAATAAATGAATATTTTTGCAACATAAGTGTGTTTATAGGTAGACCAGTGTTTTGTTTTGGTTTTTTTTAATTCTTATAGTTGAGTGTGCAGGTGGTTGTGTAAATGAGGCCGAGAACATGATTTCTACAGCTTGTAGAATCTTAGAATTTTTATGAATGTGACCCGTGGAACACATATTTGTGTGTTTATCTGAAGTGTCTCGAAAGAGGCCAAGAAAGAAAAAAGAAGATCTCTGAGGTGCAACTACTCACAGCATGGAGACCACACATTTCCCACGAGGCTTCCATCTTGTCGTGTTCATTAAACGGATTTATTCAGATACAACAATTCCTGACTCTTGAGTCCTCTGAGATCTTTTCTGTGAGACACGGTTCATAGCAGCAGATGCTTGTTGTGATGTAATTAACCTTTCATTCAGTCCAATCACACTTCGTATCGCCCTGGATTACTGTCTCCAAGATATTATGAGGCAAGCAAAGCTATTTAAAAAAAAAACTGTTGTCTTTATAGTGTGGCTCCTGTGGGATAATTAGTCGCTGCATAAAGATTCTTGGTGGCACCTTTAACTCTTTCGAGTAATTTGCTGCACAACACTGATAATTATTCTCGTTCAAGAGAATGAGATTGCTGCTGTGTTGAATGTACTGTATGTCACATTCGTGTATTGCCGCATTTGCTGTCATGCAATAGTTGTTTATGTCCCACAGTGATGAAGTATTGAGACAGTTTGTTTGTGTTCTCAGTTTGCGGTAACATTTAACCAGAACGTTCATGTTTGCAATACAAAACAGCTGTTGCTACAGCTAACTTTTTGTGTCATATTATATATTGTATTGCCAATAAAAGCCTATATTTTAGATAAGTTCACATATTTTCATTCACTTTAAAGGAAAGTTATGTTGTTTTTTTTCTTTAGCATATTTGCATTTATTTTCAATTCTCCGCAGTGGATAAAAAAGATACAGTTTTTGCCTCTTACAGTTCACCAATTTGCTCAGTTTGGAAATCAAAGCTGCTAATATATATTTATATTCTGGGTTTCCTGATAATTGGGCACGTTTTAATGAATGAATACATAAAGTGGTATTATTGACATAATGAGGGTAAGAGAGGTTGGTGTGCAGCATTCAAGCCAACACTTGAGTGTGTTGACTCAGGTATATAGACGAGAAGTTTGGTGTTAATTATTGATCTTCTAAGCTCGGCATGATTGGTCACTTACACTTACAGAGTAACCGTTCATCACTCCTCCATCCATTAGCAATGGATGTTCGTCCAGGTGTTCGTGTGTGTGTGTGTGTGTGTGTGTCGGTGTCATGTGGGCCTAGTTGAATGGAGCAATCAGTCCCATGTTGGACAAGCCACCTCACTTTATCTAATGGTTTCAGAAGAGATACACAGTGAGAGACTTGACAGATGGGAGTCTCAGCAGTCATCAATGGAAAGAGTCAACATTCATTCTGTGACCCCAAGGGATGGATGGATGCACACACACACACACACACGCACGCACGCACGCACACACACTTAAAACGCCCTCTTTACTACCCCTGTGGTGCAGTAATTACTGTTTGTGGATTTTCATAAAGGGCATGAGGTGTGTGCGTGTGTGCGTGCATGTGATAATATTGGGCTCCTGGCTTTGAGACCAAAAACTATTCCCACACAGATCCAGAGATCCAACAACAATTCCTGATTTTTTTTTTTGCACGCTCTTCTTACACTTAATAAGATAACAAAACATTGATGAGTTTGAAAGTAATGAAGCAAGAACATTTTTTAATTTGCTTTAGTGATGAATTTAGGTGTCTGTAAACTCATGATAGAATGTACCTTCGACCATACTTGTGTGCTGGTAATCTTGTAGATAAAGCACTTTTCCATGATTGCCATGCTAAGAAAATTGACAATATCTGTAGTCACAGCATATTAATGAGAATGTTTCTGGTATAAGTCCTAGTTGAGTCTGGGAACCTTTATCTGTTGAGTTTGCATGCTCTTCCTGTCTGTGAGCGAGTTTTCTGAAGGCACTTCATGTTTCCTTCCGTGATACATAGATATGAAGTGCAATTTTCAATTTTCAGCTTCTGTTCTCGGCTCTGCTACAAGACAAGACCTTAAAATTTGCTCTCCAAAATTGATGCCGGAGTGGTATTATCGCAAGTGTTTTATTTTTATTGTTTCGTTCTTGTTTAAGATACATGTTACATTGATTACTGAGCTGTGAGTAAAAATGTTTATTCAATTAGCATTCAAATAAATATAGAACTGTTTTTACAGTAAACGTTTTGATATTATAGTCGCATAAAGACAGTCGTGTGTGTGTGTGTGTGTGTGTGTGTGTGTGTGTGTGTGTGTGTGTGTGTGTGTGTGTGTGTGTGTGTGTGTGTGTGTGTGTGTGTGTGTGTGTGTGTGTGTGTGTGTGTGTGTGTGTGCGTGTGCGTGTGCGTGTGATATAGAAAGATTATGAGTCTCCGAGTGACGTATCGGTTTCAGTGTTTTATGTTCACAATTGAGCTTTAAAACAAGAGTAACAGAAATGTGACCAGTTCCTGGCAAATTATTAGAGGGTTTTTACAGGGACTCGGGGTCCCTTTCATTTGGAGTGCCAGCTTGTAAACTTGTCTGAACATTTATACCATAAAGTGCATGTGTTAAAGTGCTTTTACGAAGCTGAAGAATTACTCAAAAAAGAAGAGTGGAAAAAAAGTCTCACACGTGGCATGTAGAACCAGAGGAACGAATCAGAAAGCAGTGAAGGGTAAAACAGCAAAGACACAGAGTTGAAGAGTTAAGTCATAAAAAATATACTTAAAAATCTAAATTTAATACGAATTTTCTTGTGTGATTGTCCATTGCTAAATCTGTGATGAATGAATATACTTAGGATCCAAAATCTGGAATAATATTTCTATTATTTTTCAGTAAAATAATATCAGCTATTGTAGAGCTTGGACAAAAAAAACAACGAACACCCATCAGCCTTCTGATCTTCACCATCAGGGCTCCTTGTACGTTGTTGTCTCCTCCATTGCTGCTGCCGGGTGTGAAAGGCACCCTGGGAAACTTAGCCAAGGCCACACAAGTCAGCAACAGCTTATCCAGCCATTTGATCTTTGCTGGGTTACAAGCAAGATTGAATTGAAACAGATTGTGGGCTATGATTGATGATGTTTTGCAAGAACTGAGGTACATACTGTGACGCTTATCCACAGTAGCTCCAATAGCCCAACATAGAACTGGCCCATTGTTTGGAGTTTGCTGGGATTTTGTTCACCCTGACCCCTCCTGCTTAGTGAGGAGAAACACAGCAGCCTCTAGTTTTAGATGATCTCCTCAGCAGAGAGAGCACAGCCTCCTCCTTCCTCCCAACGTCGAGCAGCAAACACAGAAGCTCCCTGATGAGGCCCTTCAGCAGCTTCCAGCAGCATGGCCTGGCTGAGAGAAATAATGAGTTTATAAAGGTGAAGGGGTAAAAAAAAAAAGGGGGGGGTAAAAGAGAATATAATCACAGTGTGAGAAATGTTAAAGGGTATAGAATGAAGAAATAGTGAGAGGAAGAGCACAGCTGAAGAAATACAAGAAATGGGAAGAGAAACTTGAGAAACTAATCAGGTGAAACTCTTTTCACCAGTAGCATTAGGATGAACCAGGTCCTGTGTAAAATACAACCATTATATTTTACCAGGTTTGTATAACTAACCTGTAGACATTTTGACGAAAACAACGTGAGACGATGCATATAAATATCGTGAAGTTACACATCAAATTAAACAAGAAAAGCGCAGCTGCAAGACTATAGAAGTCACTTTTACATTACCCAAACAGAACTCCCACACCAATCAAATAAATAATCAAATGCCAAAATCCATGCAGTTATGTCTTGAACCCACCTGCTACTGGTTGGACACTCTCACTCTGGTTGTGTAGATATTCCATTTCAATATTTTACAAATAATTTTCAAGCAGAAAAGCCAAAAAATTTAAGTGAAGTTAAAGTTTTAAAGGGTTGATGAAGGATTACAGGTATCGATGAGCCATAACATTATGGCCTTCTGTTGTATATGGTTCACTTTTTTAAAACAACTCCAACTCACCCAGATGTGCTCCCACTACGACCCACTTCTATCTTTACTTATGCAGCAATAACTTAAGAACAATTGGTCAATTTTGCTCTTTCAACAAACCAATCAGTACAAAGCGGTCACAGTCACTCCTGTTTATTTACAACTATCATTGTACAATCTACAGAAGCTCATTCATGATAAAGAAGCCCCATATGTCAAAAGCTGCAATTAAATGTAGTTCTCTCTGCAAACCATCATTTCTAAATAAAACACATTTGTGTTGTGTTATTTATTGCAGATAAAGTGAGCAAAATGGATTAACTTATTTTTTAAATAACAACATAATGCCCACAAGTGTACGAGTAACTCTTAACTTCAAGTGAGGCTTGAGTCACTCCTTTTTTGAAATTATTTTTTGATTTTTGATTTTCTATTAGTCTTGTTCCTCCATATTTAAATACTTGTTTTGTCTCCCTCTCCTCACCTGCACCGGTGTATCTCTCTGAATACTAATTGTTCAGAAGTCACCTGTCAATCGTCAGTCTTTTTTCCAACTTCACAAACTCGCCTTGGATCGTGCGCGCTTCAAGAGTAATCATTTGGGGCTGTTCAGCACCACGGTGTGCACTAGTTGGCTGCATTGCTGGTAAAACAATGCACACGATGCAGCGTGAAGCCATGGGGAATTACAATCCAGGCTGAAATGATGCTTCGACATCAGTTCCTCACTTCATGTGTAACTGGTCATAATGTTATGGGTGGTCATTGATTGGTGCCATGTGAAAGTTACAAAACCACTGCCAGAAAACCTTGCAATAAAGCATCAGCTCAGTCTCGCTTTCAGGGAAAATTAGCCACAGATTCACTGCACGGTTTCATAACGACCGTAAATTCAACTGTTTCAAACCGCAGACTCGTGACATTTGGCCCGGCTCCTGCCTATAGTGTTTGTATAACATGTTCTTCAGTGTCGTGTCCAGATGTCTGCAGACTTTATTCACATCATTCCATCTATACGCAGGAAGTTTTCATTAAAATTTTGCTTTTAGGAAGTACTTGATGACGGCAACAGGAACAGGAAAAGCAGCATTTGTGCTGTATTTTTGTTGTTGTGTATGTGTGTGTTTCGTCTCCTTGCGTCACCACTGATCGCAGTACAGTCGCGCAGCAAAGCCTCTGGCGGTTCTCCTCTTTGTTGCGTCTGGGGGGAATCGGTCTGTATGTGAGTGTGTAAAGAGCGGCGGCATGCATCCATAAGTGTGTCTTCGTCTATTTTTTTTTTTTTTTTTTTTGCCTTTGTGTAAAGAAAGTAAGTTGTTTTCCTTTCAAGCATCCTGTCTTCTGTTTCACATTGCTGTTTGTTTACCTGGATCTTCTTTAAGATAAACACCCTTTTCTGTGGCAGTTGCCCTGAAGAACATGTTCGGGGTATTAAGTGTGTGCTGAGCTCTGCAGTGTTGGTTTTGGTGTGTGTTTGTGTGTGTGTGTGGTGGCGAATGTAAATATGACGATATACATCTATGTGTCTGTGGTTCTATAGAAATGTCCCTTTTTATCTCACCTTTAGGGCAAAAAAGAAGTAAAATCGAGTAACGTTTTCATTTTGGGCTTTTTTTTTTAATGAGAAAATTTTTTTTTTCAGGATCTGACATCTACAGTTGATCTGAACAACTCTATCTGGTGTGTTTCGCTATGTCCTGTCCATCTTTCCAGGACTCCTAGTTACTGTTTGTCAGGTTTTTCCTTGAGGCAGTCCGCAGCTTCAATTCAAAGCCACTTTAATAAAACAACTGATTCTGGATTTCAAGCACACAGAACCACACTACATATAGAAGAAATACTTCACAGTACAAAGGTGTGGACTCTGTGTGACCTGTAACTGCATGAAATAATCTCCGATACACATCTCCGTCTTTGTAAATAAGAAGAGCAGATAAAAAAAAAAAAAAAAATTCACATTAGCTGAATAACAACAGGTTAAATCTGTTCTTTTCAGCACTATTTCAACATGTGGAGCTACAATATGAGGCCCGACAGGCCTGCTGTGTCTAATTACATGATTGGACAATCACTGTTAAATCAGGTTGTGCAAGCGGTCATCAGACTGTGCGTTAATGCCAAAGTGATTCTCCCATTTCCTTATTAACTGAGTTCATTGCAACGTCTGGGCGATCTTAAACACGAACCTGGCATCACTTATCTATTTTGAGTTGGATAAATGAGACGGTGCGTACCTGTCCACGACTCGTGATAAGTGAGACACCACCTGATTTTGATGAAACTCCAGGGAGTCATGCTTCATGCCGTTCTGGCATTTCCAAAATGACTATGTTTGGCCCACGGTATGAGCAGCAATTACCCGGCAAACATTTTAATAACCAGTCATATCTCACATACTGCTCGGGGGAATGAAACAAACCTTGGAGCACATATCCAATTGTCCATGTTATACGAATTTGTCTCCGGGGCCAAACAGTTTGCAACATATTTGATTTGCTTCTGTTTTGAGTTAATTTAAAGCTTGTTTGGCTCCTGGCTTTTTTTTTTTTCTTATAAATGTAGTCATCACTGCCTCATTGGTATGTTACCCAATATAGAGCATCCAGCCATTAACCCATTATTTTTTCGCCACTTTATCCAAATCTATTAAGATGATACCGGCTTCAATCCCAGCTAGATTTGAATTTGGATCATTTTTATTCCCAACAGGGAAAGATGATAACATTAAACTTCAGACAGTTTCAAGTCAACAATTAATCTCAAATGCACGTTTCTGCGCTCTGAAAGAAAACTGGACTGCTGGGTGAATCCCCACTCAAGGGAACATGCAAGTCCCAAATTCCTCCCAGACTTCAACCAAAGATGCTCTCGCTGTGTGGCATTCCAGCTGTTATGAAACAAATAAATGTTTGTTTTTTTGTTTTTTTGTCATACAGAGAAACTTGAGAAAGATGATTTCCAAACAGGGCAGAAAGGCAGCATCCTTTGGTTGTTAACAAGGAATATGATCAAATAGCATTTGAATGTAATCTTTAGTCTTTTGTGTGGTGATCTTGCATCTTTTCTGGAACTGTTGCTTGACAGAAATGCTTTTAATCCCATGCAGAGCTCCCATAAAGCAATTAATTTTACTGTTGGCAGGGTTTTAAGGGAAGGAGTACACCTGTCAACTAGCCCTCAATAGATTGGAATGTAGGACTGAACTGCCCCCATTTCTGACTCAAAATCATTTTTACAAGTGAGAAAGGAGCAAAATACAAATACGTTCAAAGCAGCAGTGTGTTTGAAAGCTCTAATCCACAAGTTCATTGCTGTTTTGGCACGTGTTGTGACACATGATTAATGCAGGGGATGTTTTTAGTGTGTATATTTGAGCATTTTATTCAATGAGGCGCTTTTAGAAACTGAAAGAGAGAAACATTCAATATATTATGTGAACAAACCATCAGAAAGATTTTTTTAAAGTGCTTCACAGAAATGTGAAAAACACCACCAGACATGTTCACAATTACGGATTGTGGATTATGAATACCTGTTATAAATGCTGTTATTAAGTCTTTCTACATGTTTGTGGTTTACAGAATATCCCGGCGCTACCGTGTGGTAAAGCCCTCTACTCTTATGAAGGCAAGGAACCAGGTGACCTCCAGTTTTCTAAGGGCGACATCATCATCCTGCGACGCAAGGTGGATGACAACTGGTACCATGGCGAACTCAATGGCTGTCATGGTTTCCTGCCTGCGAGTTACATCCAACTGCTGCGTCCCCTGAGCCAAACGCCACCACAGGGCAAAGCGTTGTACGACTTTGAGGTCAAAGACAAAGACCAAGATAAAGACTGTCTGGCCTTCAGCAAGGTATATATACACACACACACACACACACACACACACACACACACACACACACGCAATGAAACCCCAAAATATGGAGGAACTCTGTGCTTGATTTATTGGAGGGATTCAAGGGATTGATCTACTCTGAATACAGGAATATCAGAAAACACTTATCTGGAGAGTTAAACCATGTTGTTTCTTTGTAGGACAGTAATAATTTATTAGTGCTGACGCCTCTGTTTTATGGATGTAAACCAGTGCATTTCTGAACAGGGTAAAAAGTACAAGCTCAGCTTGATGGAGCTAAATGGCTTTTAGATAAAATATGTGTGCTGTTGCTTCTGTTTAATAGTTAAAATCAGTGTTTCTCGAGTCAGGACCATTGTAGTCTTGAATTACAATGTGGCAACATGGGGAATCCAGGGATCAGGGATTTCTCCTGCAGTATCCCCTTTTTTTAATTGTTGAAGAAAAGTTTTAAACTACCAATCAGTTTGTGAAAACACACATTGTTGGGACGAAACTTGTTAGTGGAAGTGTGTTGCAGGGAAATTAAAAGTATAGTAAGTTGTATTGCAAAGTCTAACAGCAGTTTCATACTATACATGCCAGTTTGCAAATAAAAACTCTCTAAAACCAGAAAAAGATTAAACTTTTTATTTGCTCTTGGATCTGAACAGCCATTCATATTTATTGGTGGTTGCAAAGTGGCTTCAGTTCAGTCAGTTGGGCTTTGAGAACTACCGGTTTACATGTTGAGATTTTGAGATTGTCATGTCATTATCAGAATAGAATAGAATAGAATAGAATAGCTTTATTAATCCAAGAGGGAAATTCCTGATATTCTTGTTGTCGATCAGCTTCCACATAACTGAGCTTGGGGATGTTAAGTTTTTATACAGGCACTTATATTTATTAGTAGACCAGACCCTATGTGCGTTATCTGCTCTCAACTGAGGTTGTCACAGCAAATCATGTGGCCTAGATGTTTGTTTTATCTCAGGGTTTTGTTGCCCTTCTTGAAGAAACCAGCAAACCTCTGGTTACAAGCTTTCTTCCCGAAACTATATTCCACAACTGCCTGCCGTGTCACTGTGCCTTGAATATATTACAGTATGTAGTAAGAAATATACTAAAACTATGCAGCAACGTGCTTAAGTTTTCCCTGGCAATGCTTCATTCTAACAGTGATTAAGTTTTGAGGAGAAAGCCGTTCTCGCTTTGTGATTGTTACAGAAATGTACGCATCTGTTGATTTGCCATCCGCTGGTAAGTCCAGACTTTCTGAAACTTTGAGTACATGAATGATGTCCACATGTGCACCTGCTTTAAAACCTTTTTTTCAGATTTTCTTATCCACTGGGCAACGTTTTTTTTTTTCATGTTCAATACTCTTGTCACGGTTTTCAAACTGAATTTTTCATCAGCGCAACTCGACATGTTTGATACGAGATATTTCGAGTGCAGACATAACATCCAGTCCTCACCGGGATCAGTGGGGATTAGGCTGAAGAAGATTTCTGATACAGATATTTTCAGAATATCTGGCACCTCATGAGCACTATTCTAATACTCAAAGTTCTTCTATTTTTATGGCGGGATTTCATTTATACCTCGATAAGAATCAAAATAGTTTATTTACGGTGTTGTGTCTCTTTAATCTCTCCTTTTTTATGTGAGCTCATATTTCTTTTTGGCAAGGTGAGAACTGGGACAAAACTCAATTTAAAATCCTCTGTGTAAAACTTTTCCACACCGCATGGGGTTTCCCTGGTGAGATGTGAAGGCAATACTGAAAATATGTTCTCCAGTGAAGGTCAGCGACGGCTGTCTGGAGGCCACCATGCCCTTGTTATTAAGTTGGGAGTGAGGCTTTTGTGTCCAAATGTTTGAAACTGGTGTGCATTAGCTTTGTGTTGGTGATGCATCACCGCCATTAACAGAGTGAAATGGGGTTTTATAAGAGAAACAAAGTGTGAATTGAAAAGCGCTAAAAGAAAACCTGTTATATCTGCAGGATGCGAAATGGGAGAGCGTCATGCTGCTTCCCACCAATAGTCTCTTTCGTTTTTGGACTTTGGGATTAATCATTACGACTGACTGTTTTAAGATTGATGAGGTTTCTTCTTTTTTGTTGTTGTTCCAAACATAAGCATGACAATGCTTTCTATCTTAATGTGGTTGATCCTGAAGAAGCTTGTCATAATTAAGGTGGGTGATGGATTGATCAGCTCTGTTTGTCAGAATGATCACTGAAATTATGAATGAATTTGTATAGATAAGGATATGTCGAGGGAAGTCACTCAGTCCTTCAGAAGCGTCTGTCTGGTGCTGAGTTGTGTAAACAGTAATTTGTATTCTTGGTATTCCTCAAAGCTTATCATTTTGTTCCTGCTGTTACACCAGCTCATTTGTGGTAGGACTGAACACTCGACACCTCTGCCGTGTCTCGGCTCTCTAAGTGTGTCTGCACAGAACGGGAGAGAGAAAAGAAGATTATTAAATTACAGTGCACTGTTCTCTCCAGTGTAGGTGTCTGAAGACTGATGTTAAACACAGATACCCTGTTTCCAACCCACCGCCCTTTGCACCGGGCTAAACGGATAGTGAGGAGACGTTAATGAGTCACATTTTTGGGGGGCGTTTTTAGCAATAGACTAATCAACAGGTTAATGATTGATGATTACACAAAGCCAAACTCTCGAGCAGAGAGACAAACCCCTGTGGTGTGCTATATGTGTGTTGTCATGCAGAACCAGTGTGTGTGATATTGTTTTCTCAGTGTGAGAGGTAATTACTCAGTATGACTAATACACAGTCATTTACTGGCATTATTACTACTATCCCATAATGGTCTCGCCAAGACCTTCATGTGAGGAGAGCTGCAGCTGAGGGGAAAATATTTTCATGATAAAAATCTGTCAGGGTGCGAGGTGAACAATGGGATGAAATTTTCTGATGTTTATCAGATGCAATGTTCTATCATCGGAACAATGTAGTCATTAGACAAGCACGTAGGCATGCTAATCTATTCCCCCAGAGGAAGTGGCATCTGTGAATGATGCATTCGGTGTGTTTCATTGAGAATGGGCTATGAGTCATGTTGCAAGTGTATGCGAGTGTGTCCAAGTTTGCCTTTTTAACAGGAGATCATCTCAGGCTAAAACTGTGAGGCACGGATTCAAAGGGTTTAAACGCGAGCTCTTAATTATTCGTAGCCATGTTGTTGTTGTAGTAGATTATCATTCCCTTTAAGAAACCAGTATGCGTGTGCACTTCGGTACACTGCTGCTCCATGGAGAGATTTGCCTAACAACACAAAAAGAGCCATGCACATTCATTTTTACATATATTTTTAGCTGTTTAGTAGCAGAATTGCTCTCTGCTGTATAAAGTCACACATAGGCCACCTAAGCATCTAATCCCCTAAATTTGATATTAAATGAAATTATTAGAAGACATCGTGAGTCCATATAAGCATACATATAATATTATCTTGTTGACTTGCCTTTGCCGAGTGCATGTCTGTGAGGTTTGGCTGATCAGTGCTGGAAGGCAAAATCTCAACTGCATTGGTATGAAACTTGCAAAGACATGTGGGCCATGAGACTTTGTACCAAGTGTAAGATAGATCCTACAACATGTCACCTGTTTTAATAGTTTAAACCAGAAATCTCCACACAACTTCCATCGACACTACATTTTGGGAAATCGTATGTATTGTATTGTATGTACAGAAATATTACCTGAATGTGGAAAGACTAGAGGATTTGTTTTAAACAATACGCTGTAACATAAGATACTGATATGATTCTCATGTCTTCATGAACTTAAGAGATAAAAGGAGAAATTGGAAAGTTGTGTTTTCATCAGTAGCCAAGAACATCCATGTATTATTGTATTGTTAACATAATTTTTTAGTTGCAATCAAAACATAAACACTTTGATACATAAACACTTTTGATCACATTGACAAAGCATCTTTCATTCATCTGGTTTATCTTGTTTATTTGTAAATCGCAGTCTCAATAAGACACTCGGCTGTTCAAAAGTAAGTACTTTTCTCTTCTTTGTGCAAATGCGGTGAGCCTGGAGTGAAGTGTATGTTTGTAGAGTCATTCATTTTCTCTCTCTACAGGATGAGGTGCTGACAGTAATCAGGCGAGTAGATGAGAACTGGGCAGAAGGCATGCTGGGAGACAAGATTGGCATCTTCCCCATTCTTTATGTGGAGGTAAACTGACACACACACACACACACACACTGTTGAAAACAACAGCAATGTTGCAGAAATCACCTGTCTTACATTTATCTTCATTTATTGTGCTGCTACTTTTGAGAGAAGAGACAGAAAGCATTGTGTTTCCTTTGGGGAATGTATACTCTGGGTATTATGAAAAAAAAAAAAATAATAAAGTAAACATTTTGCTGTATGGACACAATATGCCACAGTGGTTTGGTCATATAATTCATAGTTCATTTAGTTTAATTGTTTTCCCTCGTCATAGAATCCATGTTTCTTATTGTCAAATCCATTCAAACTGAATTGGATTCCGATTCTCTAATTTTACATGACCCTTCATGCCCGTCTTCTGCCACTTTTCCACAAGTTTCGCGCTCGTCTGAGTTTACCAGCAGTGGCAACAAGTGATGTATTGTTTTATTTATTTGATTTTAATAGCTTCAATAAAACAAGTCCTGGGTGGAGGAGTACACTGAGCCTCACTCACAGGTCTGGATGTGCAGAGGAAATTGTTACATCTTCCTCTTCTCCTCAGATTAATGAGGAGTTGTAAAGTCTCCAATAATAAGGATGATTCAAGGTTGGCAAGTGTCCAATAGAGGCGAGAGTGAAGACTCGTTTAGTGTTAGACAATGAAGTCGCTTATAAATGCAAGACAATCGAAAAGGCTCCTTTAGTTCCACCTTCACCACTTACTTAACATGCAACCAGAAATGTGTAATTATCCCCAGAAATGCTAATAATAATTGAAATGTGGTTTTGACTGATGTGGAGTTCTTTTCAAGGGTTTCCTTCACAGTAAAAGGAAAAAAGAAAATGCTTCAAACATTTTACCGTCTTTCATAGTGGCATGCCTGTCAGGAGGGAAATACAGTTTATTTTAATCCCACCGCAACTGAAAAAGCATCATGGACAGTTTATTCTGGATTACTCTTAAGTGTTCTAAGCCGTGGTAAAAACAAAACAAGTAATGGATGAAATATTTGATTCCCTCATTTCTCTTCCCATCGCCACACATTTGCGAGTGCATGATTCTCTTGTGGCCCCGTGGAAAATAAATGATGAAACCTTCACAACTGACAGGAAATTCATTCAAACCAGGAAGTATTTCTTTTTTTTTTGTGGGGGATTGTCAAGACAATAAAACAACCATAAGGTCATACCCCGTGTAGTCGGTGCCTTTTTTCCATTTATATATATATTGTAGTTTATATGAATTTATTATGATAGAGATGAGAGCCAGAGAGACTAATGGAGTGACTCGTCCTCCAGCCTGCTTTATATTACTTTTCTTATTCATGTGTTATCAATAGGGTCTGTGTTCAATAACAAACGCTCATGTATTCCATAAAAATGCATTTGGTCAAGTTCACATCACTATAAGCGTGTGTAGAAAATCATTGTTTTGATTTTTTTTTTTTTTTTTTTTTCATAGCTCTTTCTTTTCCTCACTCTCTCTGGCTGAATTCATGGTTTACTCAGGATCCCTGGACTCTTGGATACACAATAAAATCCCTGAAATTAGCTGGTTGCCTAAATTACTCTCTTAGGTGATTGTGATTAAGCCCATAGAAGGAACAAGGTTGGGACAAACACACACAGACACACAGGGGTTCCCCATTAGATAGAGATGCATCTATAATTTAGACCTCTCCATCACTGTGACACAGTGGGGGTACTGGAGCATGTGTGTTTGTGTGTGTGCACGTGTGCCTGTGTGTGTGTGTGTGTGTGCGTGTGTGTGCTATAAAAAGCTAATGAGAAGGGCTCAGTTGGAACCTTGACTGATCTGGGTGTGAATGTGCCTCAATGTTGTCGATGCTGCAAAGTCTTCATTGTATATTTGAAGAGGGTATACTGACGTACTACTACGTGCTCGCAACACGAATATCCCCAACGCAAGTTCACCTGGGTGTGATTCAGTATAGTCTGCATGGTTTACAGAGAGTTTGCATGGTTTTGTTAAGGTACTCTGGTTCCCCCCCACAATCCTCGATGTGTGTTGGAGGTTAATTGGTGTGAATGAATGTGTGTGTCTGTGCCTGACTGTCTCTTTTTGTTTATCTTGTGATCGACCGGCGACCTGTTCCAACCATAGTCCGCTGGAGAAGATGGATGATGAATGTTGTGGTGGGACAAGGAAATGTCAGCAACTGTCGGAATCATTGTTTACGAGAGGTCTAAGCAGTACACATGGTTCGATAAGCATTCTATCTATTAAGAGGTCGTTCAGACCTTTTGACATGATGGTGTTATCTCTCACTAAATTGTGGCTCTTTTTTATTGAACACCTAAAGACTTATCTATATAAAACTGGTTTGTCTTTGAGCTATTCGAGTTTCCATTATCTATTTTTATCTCATCCTTTAACACAGTATTGATGCATAAATTGTTTTGCTTTTCTTTCACTCCCCATTCAGCGCAGTATGATTATCCACAGAAGTTCCTATATGTCATGTAAATAAACATCCCTGCATTAGTTTTTTTCAGCTTCGTAGAGCTTGAGGTTGCAGGGAGCTGGAGCCGATCCCAGCTGAGATCAGGTGAAAGACAGTGGAGACCCAGGGCGGGTTGGCAGTCTGTTGCAGTGCCAACACAGAGAGATAGACAAGGTCGCGTACCGCCGTTCACACCTGCGGCCAATAGGGTGTCCAAAATTATTATGAGGAGACCAGAATATCCATCCAGTTATTCTTCATCTTTAAAACTTTATACAACGTAGACAGGCTGATGGCAGGACACACCTTGGAGAGGGCAAACACAGAGAGGCACACAACCACACACACCCACACCGGCAGTCAATTTAGAGAGACAAATTCCCCTAATATCCATGTGTTTGCACTGTCAGAAGAAACCTGGATACACAGAGAAAACCAATATATAGATAGATAGAACATGCAAAAAAGAACAAAAAATGAATTCCCCATACCTGGAATCAAACTGGGAATATTGTTGGTTTGAGGCATGAGTACTAAACTCCACACAACCGCATGACCCCAGAGAACATAAGCAATGTTGAAGTAGCACTTCATATGAGGTGTTAATATTATCGCTGTACCCTCCTTACCTATGTGGCATTAAAGAGTGCAACGTATTTCAACATGTTAAATTATAGTAAAGTGTTCATCCACAAACAGGCACATGGACAGATTAAACGAACTGATATATGTTGCACCTGGTTGAAGGAAAAAGGTTTTCGTACCTTGCCCATTAAGGCTCCAGCTTTGCCAGTTAAATGGAGGGCTGCTGTTTTTCGAGCCGGGGCCGCTGGACATCGGATGTGGATCAATAAATGAGAATAAATGAAAGAGAAAACAAGCACAGCATCAGCAGGTCGAAGTTATTCCCACATGCTGGGCCATGCATTTTGAGATAACTCCCAAAGATATGTTTTTCTTGATTCTACTTTTTTTTGTTTTGTTTTGTAAATGCATGTTATAGTTTATAGTCATGTAAGGTTTAAAACGTTGTGCATCAGCATGTCTCGGGTTGGGGAAAAAACTGCTTTCTTGGACTGTATTAGGGTCTCAAGGATTGATGTTGCGTTTGAGTGCATTAATACCTTGAATGAGTTTTGTGATATATAGCATTAAAATTGCTTTTGGGTAGGCGTTCTGAGTGGGTTTGGAGTTGTTAAGTCCGTTTAGGTGTTCTGCAGCAGTGTGATTGTGTCTTCATGCCAATGTGAGGTTGTGGAGTTCATGTTGTCTCAAGTAGCTTCAGGCAGATCTGAAGGCAATTCATATACGTAGATGGGAGATTATTTAGTGTCAGGCTCATTTTGTTGTGTTTCGTTAACTCATCTGGAATGTGTCTGGGTCCTGTAAAAGGCACCACTCGTTTTTTTTTGTTGCCATCTTACCGGTTACTTTATGTATTCCTGCGGAAAGAGGAGGGTTGGCACACACCTGCCACTGGCTATATGCGCATATCAGAGTGTGTGTGTGCAAGTGTAAGCATGTACCTTGCTGGCTTACCCTTTTCGCAGTGCAGATATCAGCTCATCAGTTTGAGTCTCGGTATTCACCTGGAGAGATAAAGCCCCCCCCCCCCCCCAAAAGACATGAAGTACAGTTAGCTCAACACATAATAGATGACCTTGGAGACTTCATTCAACTAAAACCACCGACAAAACTAGAGAATGAAGAACTGTCTCTCCTCTCTCTCTCTCTCTCTCTCTCTTGCTCGCTCACTCGCACGCACACACACACACGCACACACACACACATGCACGTCCTTTACTGCAGCATGACCCAGCAGCTGCAAGCACAGGTGTGACTGTGCGTTTAAATCTGTCACTGACCAGTTGTGTTTGCACACTCTTAACCACAATCCAATGTGCTTAATTGACTCACTGAGTCTGTCTGTATGTTGCTTCGATGACCTTCTGTCTGTGTCCACCAGTCAGCCTCGTGAGAGTAAACCCAGTTATATCTGCAGCATCAATCCATCATGCTCATTAGCATATGATTTGGCTTTGATTAGCATATCTATTAATATGGAAATGCAACATCACCAACTATGAGCCCAGACTGGTGAGTCCATGCACTTTCTCTCTCTTGCTAATACACACTCTCAGAGAGAGAGAGAGAGAGAGAGAGAGAGAACGCCTGACTTTCTCTCCAGGGATTGTTCAGGGGTTTGAGGTTGTGCTAAGCAGACATGATTGCGATGTAAATTTGTTGGAGGGCTGAAACTGATGTTGTTTCTTAATTGGTTAGCTCATGAGCTTGTGTGTGCATGCATTCATGGTCTAAAATATGTTTTCTAAGACAAGGAAGTGTCTGTAATGGTAAAGAATGTGGTGTGTCACCAAGGTGAGGCATATCATATATGGTAACTTAATTAATGAGGATAAACTGGTGTACTGTAGGTGTAATATTTCATTTATTCTGAGCTAACAAGTGTGCAGAGATAATATTACTTCTAAGTTCAGCATTCAACTCATCATGCCAGAAGCAAAAAGCAAAACGTTTTATTACTGACATTCCCGTGTTTATATAGCTTTAACATGAAACCAAGGAGTGTTTCTGTCTGGCTGGTGAAGGGAGCTGAATTGTGCAGCACATAGTTCAGGAACATTTCGAAGCAGTGTGAGCAATGGTGTAAGAAAAATTAATGAACACCAGGTTGCTTTTCATGACTGCCGAGATGAATAATTGGCTGGTACATGAAATATGTGACAATAAAACAACTTCACTGCCTGCTTAAACTGCTCCAAATCTCCATAATTGTCAAAAACACAAATTGCTCACCCAGCTCTCCAACCACAGATGGGTCTTCCATTAACAATCAAAGATGTGCTTACAGCCACAGTGCAGAAAACACATTGGCATAATCAAATTAACTCATATGTGGGCTTTTTCAGCTTTTACAAAATATTGCAACTTGCTGCTGCTTGATTGCATTTCCATAAAGTGTCTTTCCTCAGCTCTTAACAAATTAATATATCTGCTAATAGACATCTTATGACTTTGGTAAACTAAAAGGATTCATGAAAATGTTTTATATTGTGAATTGGCAACCAGTCAAGGTGGTATGTAATATGGACACTATATTTATAACAGAATCAATCAGAATCTTAAAAATGCAATGACTTCTTTAATTTTGCCATTGTTGCTGTTTGCTTTCAAAATCCAGACTCTCGCTCGCTCTCTCTCTCTCTCTCTCTCTCTCTCTCTCTCTCTCTCTCTCTATATATATATATATATATATATATATATATATATATATATATATATATATATATGATGGTAATAGGTGGCTGCATGAAACTCACATTTTTTTTCTTCGACAAATTCTCCTTCTTAGTGATTCTCGTAAAGTCAGTGTTGTCATCTTTTCAATCACTTCCAAAATCTGTAAAACAGAAACACTTGGGTGTCCCACCTGTCTTTTGAATTACTTTCTTCTTTCTTTAGCAGGCGGTTGCATTTTCTCATCTGCCAACTCTTCAAAATATTGTCAACAACTCTTACTAAATCACATTTTTCATCAACGCTTAAAGGTACAGTGGGAGTCACGTTGCCTCGAAGGAGGTGTTCCTTGCTCAGCGGTGTTTCTCCTGCAGGAAAGAATATCGGGGGACGACATCACCACCATATTAAAATCTAGAGCGGTGACCATTAACTCCGCACAGCTAATTATGCTCTGCGCCGGAAGGAATGTTTGTTTCTCAGATAGAGGGACTTATTGGCTAGCCTAGCACTAAAAGTAAATACAAGATTGCAATCATCCAGTCCTGACTTGCAATTAAAGTTGTTGAGGAGCTCAACGAAGATAAAAGCTTCTTTTTCTTTCTTTTGCAGTTCTTGTTAGAGAGACTAAGAAACAAATGTTAAATCTTTCATTCACCCACTTTGTTTTTATAACGAAAACTATATACAGTATATGTATATATACAGTCGTCATACTCATATCTGTTATATGATCATGACTTGATCTCAGCTGTGCATTATATAAAATATAAAGTCACTTATAGCAATTGGTGCCAAGATTTGTAATGCTTTCTTCATAATTTTTTTTTTATTTGCACTGGCATGAAGTCTTGCATATCAATATTATTAAAAAAAAAAGTTATTATTAATTATTATGTTGTTAGTAATTTATCAAAGAGTCAATGTGGCAGCTCATTTTCTTGAATTATCAGTGGCTGTTTAATGTTGGACAAAGAGGAAGAGTCAGTGTGTTCCACACAGGGAGTCCCACCAGACCAGCTGTTCAAAGTGATGATTGGTATGCTGCTGCTCTGAGAAGCTGCCAACAAGAACGAAAAGGCCACACAAATGCACTTGCGCTTGTTGAGGGTGGTATGGTCTTGAATCGCTCAGGACTGAAACCTAACACTTACATCTAACTCTTCCCCTCTCCTCGCAGTTAAACGAAACAGCAAAGCAGTTGATGGAGATTGACAAGCCGATGCCAGCGAACGCACCGGGTCCGAGCTCCGAGCCAGCCCCGCTGGGCCCTTGCTCTCCTGGGCCATCCCCCAGCGCCTCCCCGTCTAATGGAAACGGCTCGGGCCATCGGAGAGGCGAAGGAAAGAAAAACGCTAAGAAGCGCCACTCGTTTACTGCGCTCTCCGTCACCCAGAGAGCGGCTCAGCTCAACAACCGGCACAGCATGGAGATCTCCCACCCAGTCCTCATCAGCTCCTCCGACCCCCGAGCCGCTGCACGCATCCAGGTACACGCCAGCACTGTGGCCGTAAGATGTCGCGGCGGTCATATTTTGTATTTGAGAAGCGGTAAATGTTTTGTGCTCGACAGAATTGATTTTAGCTCTGCCTTGTTTGAAGTAGGGGCGCATGGTCTTTATGAGTATGCAGGGCTTGTTCTAAAAACAATCATCTCTACGAACAACATTATTTAGAACTCATTTTCCAGCTAGTTTGTTAAAAAAAATTATATCTTACTAACTTTCACACTTTTTGTATTCCTACACATATAATAGATATAATTTACTTTGCACCCTTTTGCTGCCACATAAAAAGGCACGGACCACGGTGGAGAGCTGGAAAATAAGTTCTACTCAATAATGCTGATATAAACCTGTGTCTCATAAGACTGGGTCATCTTAATGTAGAAGTGATTCAATTTGGAAAGATTCAAACAAAATGAAGACTGGTAAAGCAAAACATGAGCTTGGATACCCGGTGCCTTATGACAATAATACAGCCACCTTCAAAAGTAAAGGAAGGCATGCACACTTGGTATCTTCAGTTTCATAATCTTTCATCAATAACAAAAGGACCATGTGTTGCCCCCAGGCAGTACAATGCCAGATCTGCTCTAGGTTATAAGGGTTTACTTATATATTGCTAACCACTCTGTTTACCAAGTTTGCATATGTATTCATTTGTTTCATATATGATCATGAAAAGCACCAAATTCTCAAATTTCAAGGTTTATATGAAGATTTGTATTGGGAATCTAAAAAAATCTTATGTCCTGCCTAGTTACATTTCTGCTCTGAAAATAATTAGTATAAGTTGGATCTCTAAGTGAAGGTCATAACACTGATGCAGGTGAAACACATCTACGGTTCAGCAATGCAAGTTAATTTATTGCCACTCATTATTTTAGTGATTAACCGCTAAGCTCACACACCTCAAGCCGGAGTTCACTACGGTCAATATTTTCCACAAGATTTCATCATCATATTCCCCAGTAATCCCCTTCCACATAAATAAAATCATCCTTCTTCTTGATAGCTGTCGACTGGAGGCACATTGCTTTTACACCTATTGCTTCTGGTTGCATTGAAACCTGGGTTCAGTGTGTGTTTAGCTGTCTCTGAACGATACCCAGGACGCATACTGAAAAGCTGAAAAAGACTGCAGGCGCATATGATAAATAGTTATTTATGTAAAATTGGATTCACTCAGTCTGTCTGTTTTTCTTTGTGGCTCCTCAGGATGCGTCACCACCTGGTCCCTCTCCCTCTTCGGTAGGGGTGCTGGTGCCCCCCAAAGTGGCATCCATAACCTCTGAGCTGCTGGCCCATGCCAAGGTGCAGCTGCCACTCAACATGTGAGTACACCTCGGTGCTGTCAGCTCACCCACACGCAACCTTTTTTGTTTTGTTTTCAAGCCCCCCCCCCCCCTTCCCGTGCTTTCTGTTTATCAACACAACAGATATGTGCATCACATCCAAGTGTGATTTCCAAGCTTGCTTCCTGGCAGTGGTAAAAATATTTCCTGTGCTGTGCCCAGAGATGTTGGCCACGTTCCACCACCTCTGCAAGTACATTTACTCCTCCACTGGTCAAGGATGAAATCCCCCTCAGAAAGGAAAAATAGAGTTACACACCGTAGAGCGAGTTGTGTGATGCTTACAATCACGTTGCATAACAAGGCTTTCCAACTGCATTGCCATAGCCCATTAAATGCATTTTATTGTACATCCATCATATGTGGCCCTGAATAGATCTAGAGGTTTGGAAAGCATGCAGACAAAAAAAAAAAGTCATTTTATTGTTACATAAAATGAGCATGCATTGAACAAAGTACCCCTGCAGATAGTGAAGACTAAAACTTCATTACGAAGTTCACATTATCTGGATTAGGAGTCATCGAATGACCTGACACACAATCACAAAAAACACACGAAATTCTTGTCTAAATGCAAATGCCAAGTCTCCTCCAGATGGCTGATTCCACGCCAGTGTTGACCAAGTCTGTCCTCTAATTTACCTCATAATTAACCGACAAGGTATTTGCTGGGAAGGAACCAGCATCTTCAAGGTGATTGTTTGTAGCTCTGTGAGTGGACCAGATCGAGCATTGGACCTTGAGAGTGAGGATATTTTCGGGAAGTGAGTTAGTTCAGACCTCTGTACCTTTTCCAAGGTTACAATTAGATTTGTGGTTTAGGTGAGGGATGAGGAACCATGGTTTGCCAAGAGAGTCTTAATGAGTCGAGGTGTGTGTGTGTGTGTGTGTGTGTGTGTGTGTGTGTGTGTGTGTGTGTGTGTGTGTGTGTGTGTGTGTGTGTGTGTGTGTGTGTGTGTGTGTGTGTGTGTGTGTGTGTGTGTGTGTGTGTGTGTGTTGTTTACAAATAACTAATATCCATTTTATCCATGTTAGACAAATACAGCAGCCATGTCAATATCAATATTGTCACCTTTCAAGTAGCCTTAGAGGTCCATGCATGTAAACACACACACACACACACACACACACACACACACACACACACACACACACACACACACACACACACACACACACACACGTCCGGAGTGAGTTCATCCTGCTGATGAGGTCGGACGTTTTCATCTTGACCTGGTGACTACTCCTGTTGCCATGGGGAGATGGGGAGACAGTCCCCTTATCTGTTACCATGGTAACGGGGTAGGCAGCGCATATAGCGCTTGTTTACTCTGTGGTCTTATCGTCTTCCGTCGGTTTCCTGGCACGTCATACTATGAATGTCTCGCTGCGACAGGACAAGAAACTCATCTATATGTAAACGTTCAACATATAGCCATATACAGTGTCGTGGCCACAATCTGCTTGTAAGCAGGTAAACGAGTACACATTGATCAGGCACCAATCCACAGCATGGAAGCGGGAAAATCGATCACTCTGCATAGAGCACTCCAATTATTATCCCAGAGAGAAATGAAAGGAATAACCATTTGGGATTTCAAAGAATGAGAATATTCAAGATGACCGCATGATAAAAGCAATAATACCTTCAGATGTGAATTACTCTTTCTGAATTTAATAATTTTCAATAATGAACCCTATAAATCTGGTTAAAATGCTGATATGGTTTAGCATATAAATATTATGCAGTCTATCAAACACATGATGACCCTGTTTGAAGAGCAAAAAACAGAGGATTAATATCCTAAGAGACCTTCCTGTTTTCTTTTAGGGCATTGATTAAAAATGAAAAAAAGAAGAATATATTTTCAGATACTGTAAGTTACCTGGAAAATCCCTTAAAATATTCTACATCCTTCTAAGATCTTAAGAGTTGGAAGGTTGGGAGTTTTTACTGGTTCTTGTGTGTTTGACATTTTACAGGATTTTACAATTCATGATGCCCGTATCATTGATGTTGTCGCTTCTCACATAAACAAACATGAAACATATGGTGGGAGGACCAACCAACTCAGTCTGAGTCTTTGACCTGACAAAGATCTTGCTGTAAAAGATGCTGATGGTTAAATAAAGGGAGTAGGTGGAGCGTCAATAGTATGTGGGCTCCTATCCTTTCATCTGCTGCACATTACAGTGAAAAACATCAAATAAAAGGATGAAATAGGGCTTTTAGCGTCACGCTGGCAACATTTTCTTTTAGATGAGATAAACAGGATAATTGTAGCTTGTTCTTGACGAGAAAAGACTAAATTACATCATGAGTCTTTTACTTGATACCGCAAAACATGTAATGCTCTTCTGCTTCATAACACAATCAACAAAGTTTCTGCCAGTGCTGTGGAAACATTCATGTGATTTCTCGCTGCAGTCGTTCATTTCGCTTTGTTTTGTGCTCTGCTAACACACACCACAGTGCATTAGGGGTAATCCGCATGCATGCCTCCAGAATGAAGACACCCAGTGGGAGATAATCAGCGTTTGGTGAACAGTTGCTGAATAATTTCTGCCGGCTTAAACGTTTCTTTTACTATCACATTACTCACTTTAAATTTCTGCGTTGCCTTTGTTCCCCCAGATACCTGGCTCTGTACGCCTACAAGCCCCAGAAGGCTGATGAGCTGGAACTTAGGAAAGGGGAGATGTATCGGGTGACAGAGAAATGTCAAGACGGATGGTTCAAAGGCACCTCGCTCAGAACTGCTGCCTCCGGCGTCTTCCCAGGAAACTATGTCACTCCTGTGTCCAGGTCAGTGAGCTCAGCCGTGCCAATGCTGCGCAATATTGCAGTGAGGGGATGTGATTCAGAGAGCAGATACAGTCAGACAGGTTCTTCAGTTCGTGTTAATGAGACTTAACCTCTATATCAGTCAACAAGCCAAAATTTGTAGATTGTGCTTTTTATGTTGTCTTCTCCACTGACAATGAAAATTGAAGGAATTACTAGAATATGGAGGGGAAAAAAGTATTTTTGCAACAGGTGTTTGCAGTGTTTCTCAAATAGCATAAACACAGTAGAGTTGAATAGTTGAACCTTGTTGCTCTTGCAGAACATTTTCTATTCCAGGTTCATGTGATTATCTTGAAACTATGAATAGATGCGTTTGAACATGAGCACATGCACAGAAGCCTACTGCACACCTACTGGCCCAGTAGGCCAGATTTACTATAGTATTTTTGTACATAATATCTTGTATCTAACAGACAGTAGTGCTCAATAATGTCTCGATAAACTTTAAGGGGGCTTTTGCAATGCCACTATAAACAATGTTTATACTGACTACTCAAGTCTTAAAGCTAAAATATCATGCACATATGAAAAATCTATAAGAAGTTCAAGTTTCCTACTGTACTACAAGTCTGCCATCCTGTTAAGATTTTCACTTGGTTCAACACTTGGTTGATTTGAACGTACGTATCCAGCAGTGTAGTCAAGCCCCTAATTTTGTCTCGCACAAAAAGCTGCCCTGGCACTAACACAAAATCAGTTGTTGTAAATTACATTGTAATTTCTTTTTGAGGTCATTTTTTGGCTGCATCAGAACTTGAATACAGATCAGACTGAACAGTGCAATTTTGTAGGTATTATGGCATGTAATTGCATGTGTGGTTCTGCCTGGCCATACAGCCTCTTGTCACACAAGAATGCCCTGAAAGCCATTTTGGGGATTTTAGAAGGAGGGAGTGCAGTCACCGGATACTTTGTTTTCCATGTTGATGATATATTCTTCCAGCTTCAGCATCTAATGCACACTATGGCTTCACAGTCTAATGAAACCCATTGGTCACACTCGTGAATGTACCATAAACATAGTCTCTGGATGTGTTAAAAAACATTCAAGGACTTCCGGTGAGCGAGTGGAATGGAGTAGACGTGGACTGGATCTCGCTCCTGTGGCTCTTCTCATTTACCCTTCTAAACAACCCCTATCTTCAATAAAAGTATAATGTAAGTGGATGGTAACGTTGTTGCAGTATCCAGCGTAAATATGGCATCGAAGGCGAACAGACAAGGGAAGAAGGACACAACTACTAAAACAGACCCCTCCGAATCCAGTGGAGCCGATATTAGCATGGCCTCGATAGCATCCCTTCTTGAGGAGCATAAGGCTGCCATTCTCACGGAAATAAGGGCGACATTTGCGACTTTTGAGACTAAGCTTGGTCGCATTGAGGCTGCTGTAACGGAACAAACCCAACAAATAAATATGTTGGAGTCGAATTCTGCCCTACATGACGAGCGCCTCGAGGCTCTGGAGTCACAGTTCACCACGTTACGGGATAGCAATGCTAAGCTACAGGCTAAAGTCACTGACCTGGAGTCACGTAGCCGCCGTAATAATGTCCGAATTGTCGGTATTCCGGAATCCATTGAGGGGCCCCGGCCGTCTACCTTCTTTGCTGAACTGCTTGCTGAGGTTCTGGGACCCGATATCCTTCCCGCACCACCCGAACTGGACCGTGCGCATAGAGCGCTAACTGCAAAGCCTAAACCGGGGGAAAGGCCGAGGCCCGTCATTGTGCGGCTGCACCGCTACCAGCAGAAGGACAAAATTATACGGGAGGCCAGGACCAGGAGAGGCAAACTACAATATCAGGGATCGCCGATTGCCATCTACGAGGATTACGCTCCGGAGATAATGGAACAGCGCAGCAGGTACCGTGAGGTGCTTTCGGAACTTTATAAACTCGGCCTGAAACCAGCTTTGCTCTTCCCTGCTCGGCTAACCATTACGACCACGGAGGGGGGTAAGAAGAGGCTTTCCTCAGTCGAGGAAGCGAAACAATTCATCGCTTCCTTTCGTCCCGATAATGATTGACTTTATTTTATTTACCTCTTACGAAGTGTTGCGTTTGCTGTGCCTTATTTACTTAATGTAATGACTGGGTTGCTACACTGATGTTAAGCCTGATGCGGATAACACTCTGACGGAGGTGGCAACCCTTCATGACTGAGGTAACACTGTTACTCGTTCTGTTCCAGCAGCGTGTGAGTTTACGCATTTTATATTATATAATTATATTTTTTATTTTCTCTCTCAGGGACCTGTTTTGTTTATTACGTTGGGGATTATTTAGACTTTTACAATCCCTGTTTACAGCTTTAAATACTGTTTACGTTGGCCTTTTGTTCAACTTATCTTGTTATTTTTCATGTTATTGTTATTCATGTTACCCAGTTCAGTGACAATGTTATATGATTCCTCTTATATATATATATATTTACTTATTTATTATTATTTTCTTACTTTTCCCCTTACATCTACGTTTTGATAGCTATTAATGTTAAAACTGAATACTTCAATCATTATTTGGTCTTTTTTGTCTTAAGTTTTTATTTTTTTCTTCTTCTTTTTCATCAATGTCCCACATACTAGTTTATTGTATTTTAAAGGGGCTTTGTTTAGCTATTGTTTTGTTTTTTCTATAATCAGGTAAGCGAGATCTTAGATTCGTCAGATGCCTGGAAGTCTTGAGCTATGTGGCTCAGATATGGTTTGTATGGAGATTTGAGTGTTGATTTGGCCATAATCAGGAGTGTGAGCGTTTGTATGTCTTTTTTCAGTTTGTTGTTGTGTTTTTTTGTTTGTTTGTTGTTGTTTTTATTTTTTATTTTTTTTATTTTTATTTTTTTTTCACATCCTTCTCAGAAGTGGAACAACAGAGAGCACCTCATTACTATTATCTTTAGTCTATCTCCATGACTCAGCCGGGTGACGGACTTCGCTTGATTTCCTGGAACACAAAAGGCATGAACAGGCCGACCAAAATAAATAAGGTACTGACACGTATAAGAGAACTTAAAGGAGACATTATTTTTCTACAGGAAACCCACCTCAAATCATCGGAGGTCTCCCGGGCCAAAAGGTCTTGGATGAGTCACATATTTCACTCAAGGTTTTCGGATAGGTCGAGGGGCGCGGCTATCATTATCTCTAAAAATGTCATGTTTGATCATTCTTCAACTATTTCTGACACAGATGGACGCTATGTTATTGTGACAGGCACACTACAGAACCTCCCAGTTATTCTGGCTTGTATCTATGCACCAACTTGGGATGATGATAAATTCTTTCCTATCTTTTTTTCTAAAATCCCTAATTTAGACAACCACCATTTACTGATTGGAGGTGACTTCAACTTAGTTCAGAATGTCAGTTTAGACAAATCCCACCCTGGCAACCTTTCACTCTCTAAAGCAGCCAGCATGCTAAAATTCCACATGACACAGCTAGGTCTCTCAGACCCCTGGAGATTTAGGAATCCTGACATTAAAATGTACTCTTTCTTCTCACATGTTCATCATACCTTCTCCAGGATAGACTTTTTTCTAATGGACAATAAACTATTGCACCAGATCAGGGCCTGTGAATATCATCCTATAGCAGTGTCTGACCATGCTCCTATCTCCTTAGACATTTATTTTCCCACTCCCAGACTCTCCCCAGGGCCCTGGATATTTCCCTCACAGAATTTGGCTGATAAAGAGTTTAAACATTTTATGGGTGAGCAAATTAAGTCTTACCTTGAGTTCAATGATACAACTGATGTCTCCGATGCAACGCTTTGGGAGGCCCTTAAGGCTGTAATCCGAGGCCAGACAATCTCCTACATTGCTCGGTTGAGAAGGGGTGAGAGGGCAAGATTGCAGGCGATTGAGGTCGAGTTAGCGAATATTGATATGCTTTACGCATCTTCCCCCACCCCAGACATGTACAATAAACGTGTTTTATTGCAGGCAGAATATGATATATTGACCTCACATAGGGCAGAAAAACAGCTGAGGCAAACAAAACAACTGTTTTTTGAGCATGGTGACAGGGCAGGGAAGCTTCTGGCACACCAGGCTAGAGCTGTGGAGGCCTCCAGGCTGATAACTAAAATCACGGCGTCCTCTGGGACTGTGGTGTGCGACCCAATTGATATCAACTTAGCTTTCCATGAATATTACTCCAAACTTTATACTTCTGAATGCAGTTCTGGTCTGTCTCTGTCTTCTAGCCCTCTCTCATTACTTAATTACCCTAAAATTGACAACTCCGTGGCGGAAGAAATGGGTCGTGCCATCTCCCCCTTAGAGATTCAAACTGCCATTCAATCGATGCAGAGTGGAAAGTCACCAGGCCCAGATGGCTTTGGGTCCGAATTCTATAAAGCCTTTTCTACCCTGCTCGTCCCAATACTAACCAGAGTTTATAATGATTCTTTTTTCACAGGTAAATTACCCGACACCTTTTCACAAGCTTCAATATCACTACTGCTTAAAAAAGATAAGAACCCAATTTGCTGTGGCAGCTATAGGCCAATTTCTTTGTTAAATGTTGATCTAAAAATACTTTCCAAAATTTTAGCTATTCGTCTCCAGCGGGTGATGACAACGGTCATCTCACCTGATCAGACGGGTTTCATTCAGGGCAGACACTCTTACTCTAACACCAGGAGGCTTTTCAATGTTCTGTATACAACCCCATCACACTCTCCAGAGGTAATTGTATCACTAGATGCAGAGAAAGCCTTCGATAGGGTGGAGTGGAAATATCTGTTCTATATTTTGGATAAATTCGGGTTCCATCCAAACTTTATCTCCTGGGTCCGGCTTCTCTACACATCCCCATGTGCATCTGTTCGAACTAACAGTACCCTGTCTCGACCTTTCCTGCTTCAGCGAGGAACACGCCAGGGGTGCCCTCTCTCTCCCCTGTTATTTAACTTAGCCATAGAGCCCTTAGCCATCTGGCTTCGTAGCGATGCCAAATTTGAAGGTATTATACGACATGGCCTGACACATAAACTGTCACTATATGCAGACGATCTCCTTTTATACGTCTCCAACCCTCTTTCGTCCCTTCGCGCAATACTTGACATTTTAAATCAATTTGGCCAGCTATCAGGCTATAAACTCAATTTACAAAAGAGTGAACTTCTCCCTGTTAATGCTTCAGCCAGAGCCCTCTCACTGACAGCCTTTCCTTTTAAAATAGCTTTGGACGGCCTCAAATATTTAGGAATATTCATTTCCACTTCTTTTAAAAGCCTTTTTATTAAGAATTTTCAACCACAGCTTGAGAGGTGCAAACTAGATATCTCCCGGTGGGCTTCACTCCCCTTGTCAGTCGCCGGTCGCATCAATCTGATTAAAATGGTAGCGCTACCAAAATTTTTGTACCTCTTTCAACATGTCCCTCTCCTGATTAACAAAGCCTTTTTTACTAAGTTGGATCAAATGTTCGGTGCCTTTATTTGGGATGGCGGGCCCGCTCGTATTAAGAGATTGACACTCCAGTTAGCTAAATCAGAAGGTGGCTTTGCCCTGCCAAATTTCCGCACATTTTATTGGGCCTGTAATATTGTGAAGCTGCCATATTGGTTGAGCTATCATTCCGCTCTTGATTCCCCAGTATGGGTCCAAATGGAAGTTTCTTCACTCAGGTACTCCCCTGCGTCTGTGATCTGCTCACAACTCCCCACCCCAACCTCCCACAGTACTGACAACCCAGTGGTTTTACACACCATTAAGATCTGGCTCCAATTTCGCAAACATTACGGCCTGCACAGAGCCTCGCTGCATGTACCTATTCTGAATAACTCTTCATTCCCTCCTTCTCTTACAGACTCTGCTTACCGTGTCTGGTCGACTAAGGGCCTTGTAACCCTTGACAATTTGTATGAAGGTGGGATCTTCCTTTCATTTTCTTCACTCTCCGCTAAATTTAACTTACCCAGTAGCCATCTTTTTCGTTATTTCCAGATTAGACATTTTGTGCAGGGGCTGTTCCCTCATTTCCCCAATCGTCCCCCCGAATCTGGAATTGACCAGTTTATTCTACTCTCACCAAACCATAGGCGAATCATCTCAGTTGTTTCAGGTAGAATCGATTCTCTGAACCCTTCACCTGTAATCTCTCTTAGAGAGTCCTGGGGATGTGATCTGGGTATCTCTATTTCAACTGAGCAATGGAATAAGATTCTCCACCTAACGCACTCCTCGTCCATCTGTGCCAGACATGGCTTATTGCAATGTAAGGTTCTTCATAAAGCACACTACACCAATGAGAAACTGGCTAAGATATTCCCAGGTAAAAGCAGTGCATGCAATAGATGCAACCAAACCCCAGCCAACCATGTGCATATGTTTTGGACCTGTCCTGGGTTGACCAAATTTTGGTCTGACATATTTGAGACCCTTAGCCAAATTCTTGCTACCCCTGTTCTCCCTGATCCACTGACTGCTCTTTTTGGCCTGTCTCAGTCTCCTGACTTGTCTTCTGCAGCAAAACATCTTGTAGCTTTTACTACTCTCCTGGCCCGACGGGCCATTCTTCTTAAATGGAAGCAAGCCGCCCCTCCTTTACACATTAGGTGGGTCCGGGAGGTCTTAGCCTGTGTCCGTCTTGAGAAGCTCCGATATTCTTTGAAGGGATCTCTCGGAACCTTTCGGGAGATCTGGAATCCCCTGCTGAGTCATGTGAAAAATATTGACCTAAACCCTGTAGTTAGCAATGTGACCTCTTGAGATGTCTCTCTCTCCGTTCCTTTTACCATTATTATTATTATTGTTAATTTGTTTTTACTTTATTTTATTACTATTTTTGTTTATTTATTTTTATTATTTTTATTTTATTTTATTTTATTTTATTTATTTATTTAATTTTTTTTATTGTCTAAGATTGTGTGTGTGTGTATGTATGTGTGCGCGTTATGTTGTGCTGTGTCGATTTCTGTTGGCCAATACCGGGTGGGCTGGGGGGTGGTGGGTTAAACTAAAGACACTTTACCTTATTTTATAGACATTATGTCAAGCTGTCAGTGTTTTGCCTACTCCTATGTACCCTTTTATCTTTATTCCTGTAACTGTTTGGCACTGATTGTAAATTGTTGTTTTTTTATCCCCCGTTTCTTTCTCTCCTTGTTGTGATGCTTAGAATTTGTCTGTTGAAAAACCTAATAAAAAAAATTGTGAAAAAAAAAAAAAACATTCAAAATGTTTTGTGTTGAGCGGAAACAAATGTGTGAAGCCCACTGTATCGGGTCCAAGTTACACTGGATTCAATTTGTAGAAAAACTTCATTTCAGTACAGTTCACAATAACACAGACTCCACCTGTTCTCACCCGCACCCTCATTATGGATCATTGTCATTGTTGTCACGGCAATAGTTCTCATCATTGCTGTTACTTTTGACATCCTAAACACATTTACGCCTCGGTGTTGGATGCAAACAAAACAAAAAAAGAGTGCGCTGAAATATTCTGCGATTTAATTACCCTCATTATTCCTGCATGCATGAAGACATTTGCAGTCGCTGTTCATCTAATCTGTATTCTGCTCCATGATGCACTCACAGAAAATGAGAGGCAAAAAAAATAAAAGCAAGGCAGAATTACAAAAAAGAGAGAGGCCGAAACTGAAAGAGAGATAGAATGGTGATGAGCGGATGCACAGCATGAGCATGTAATGTTGGATAAACAGAGTACTGAAAGATTGAAAATCGCAAAAGACGAAAAAGGGTGAAGGGTGGAAGAAAAGGTGAAGAAAGCAGAGAGTTATGGAAAGAATCTTAAATTCAAAATTCTCGAAAGTGAGTGACAATGAAGGATGAGAAGGGATAGAAAGCAAAAAATGAAGAAAAAAAACCCATACAAAGAGATGAGACGGCTGTGAAAACAGCAGGTGTCCTCCTTCAGTGGATATGAACGGCTGCTTCACATTGTGCACTTATGCAATCTTAGGAAAAGAGAGAGAGAGAGAAAGAAAGAGAAAAGCAGGATGGGCTAGTAATCTGATGAGAGGCAATTTGTTATTTTTATGCAAGCATACTCTTCTGCCTCCATCCCCTTACCTCTCCTCCCTCTTTTGTCTGCAGTGCAGCTCAGAAATTTCTCAATATGATAATGAGAGGCTGCCAAGGATGCATATGTACACAGACTTGGACATACAAACGCATGCATTTTAATGCAATGGTGATAAAGATCACCAATGTTGACCCTTTTTTTTTTTTTTCCACTTTTCTGTTATTTTCGTGGGATGAATCTCTGTCTGATCCATGGATGCATATAAATGATTTTTGATTTGTCAGACAATAAACCTGCATCAGAGCTAACTTATCTTCAAACATATAATTTCTTCGTCAAATTCACGTGTTATTTCTCTTTTAAGGACTGCGTCGGATTTTAGTTTTATCTGATATCTCCACTGTAGTGGAAACGCAAACCTGCATTCTGAACTGGCAACACAGAACAGGCAGTTGGGAGTAGTGTCTAGTCTCTCAAATCAAAAACCCAGTGAAACACTCATCTGTATCTCCTGGCAAAAAAAAAAAAAAAGGTCTCCTCCCTCCATCCACACATGCAGAAAGTCATAACTCTGTATATGTCTGACAGGAAGTCGATGAGCAGCCATAAGAGTGTGAATACCGCTGCGTCAATAATGTTCAGCTCACTGTTCTGCCATTCAGCACTCTACAGACAGGAACATGAGCCGCCTGCAGCAGCATATATGTTACAGCAGGACACCGTGTCGCCACTCACATAATAGTTTTAATATCACTCACTTTGACAGAGTTTAATTTCTTTGTTTGGTGTTCCTGTGGACTAAATGCAGCATGCAGGCATCTCTGTGACACTGTATCTTAACAGCTTTGTTCAACCATCAGTCCTGAATAGTTGCTGCGCTCCATCATCTGGATGTCTTTCTGCTTCAGCACATGGGGCTCGTATGGGATGTCAGCAGGCAGAACATCATGAGAAACAATTTGTATTTTCACTGTGGGTGTTGGAGCAGGAAAAAAAAAAACCATTCTAACTAATGCAGAGCCATCACTTCCTCCAAGGCCAGAGGTTTCTAAAAAAGGTTTAGACCAGTAACAATGCCCTTTTTTTTTTTTACAAAACTTCTTCAGAAAGAAAGATGCAAACTGAAATCCTGCATTGTTATCGGGATGTTTCTCAGATGTAATGTGGCTAAAAGCCTGTCATTCCTCAGAAAACTGAATTTCTGCAGACTCACACACAAGCTCACCCTCATAACATGGCTTTGATTTCAGTTCTAACTCGGAGTACGGTAGGGAACTTCTCCTGCTCTGTTCACTTCTGGATCTCACTGGCACAGTCGAGAAATTAGGATGCAGAGTTTTTTGGGGTTTTTTTTAGTGGCAAATGTCACTTAATTTCTTCTGTGATATTTACACATTTTTCACGGCCATACCGTGGGCTGGATTTAACTGTCTTGTTGGCTGGTTTGATCCACAGGCTGCATGTTTGACGCCCCTTGTTTAGACTGTTGACATACAGTAGTCGTCACCTGCTGCTTTGAGATGTTTCCCATTACAAGTTGTCACAATGGATAATTTTTCTCCTAATACCATCTGTCTGCTGTATCCTGCTGCACGGCACGATAGACCTGACCTGAGCAAACGCAATATGCTGCAGGTAGATCAATGGTTCCCCACTGTAGAACTTTGCATGCAAGCAGTTGTTCAACAAGAAGTTGGATATAAAACAAAGTCATTGAAATATCCATTTCTTTTAAGCAGATTACGTGTCAATTTATCAGTCAAAACAGTTAAGGCAGTCACCACACAATATCACAAATATTGTCATTCTAGTGGCTTCGGGGGGAAATCACTTCTCGTGGATATATAAAGTATGCTTTAACGTTACCTGCAAAGTAACTGTTCCAGGGTTACTTTAGTTTAAAATGAACATCTGAACTTTACTGCTAGCTAGAACTGCATTTGTTGCTACAAGAACCTCTGTTATCAAAGAAATGTTTCCACATACAACGCATGCAATATCATCTGGAAAATTCAAAAGTCAATCTCCCTCTCCCATCTTTTCCTTGAAGGGCTCCATTTGGAGTCGGTGCTACTCGCGGGTCGTGTCTGTCCAGTCCTGGAGGAGGCGGGAGTGGATGCAGTCAGGTGGCAGGTAAAATCGCCGACCCTTCGTCCCCTGGGTCTCCGGGGCCCTCTTCGTCACGCCCCTCCACCCCACTGGTGAACTCGGCCAACTCCGTTAACGCCATCAGTCCCGCCTCCTCGCCGCAAACTGCCGCCGCCCAGCTGAAGAACTGCCTGCGCTCCAGCCAGCACAACGCCAATCAGGCACGCACCTCAATGCAACTGGGTAAGCAGAAGCAACCTGTACACGTACACTTTACAAAAAAGCTTTAATATCCTTTATCTGATCACTGAGGTTGATCCTGGCAAATTGTAGAAAAGGGGTCTAGTGCGGGTCGGGGCAGTTTTTGAGGGGTGGTAGCGGCAGTAAACATTTGGGGAACGTTAACGTACCAGAAAAAAGTTTTATAATCTGAACTGCGTGTGTGTGTGTAAAAGGAAAAAAAAAACTTTAACTTTGAAAATGATGCCACGTCAAAGAGCAGGTGAATCGTCCCTCCGAAGACAAGTTGAGCAAATATATCACATAAAGAAGAGTCTATTTCTTGGTATTATTCCAGTATTACTCTACACCCAAAAAGGCTTAAAAGACCACGGCCCAAATCATTTGGGAGCTTGCAGCATTTTAGCCCTTTAGTTTCTGATTGCAGAGTAATGGAATATTGAACAGCCATTAATTCAAGAGGCTGCGGCACCATCTATATTTTTGCAGGAAGTGTAAGTTTCTTTAGCTTGCAGTCTTATTGCTGCTTTTAGTGTATAAATGCATTACGATAACACATATCAAAATAATATATATATATATATCTAATAATATATATATATATTTATTTTTTATTTTTTATTTTTTTAAGTTGGTAAACACCCATATGAAGTAAGTTAACCTACCATTGTATAGTTATACACCCGGGTCAAGAGTTTGTTCACACTTGATGTTTTATTGCCTAATGTTGATGTATTATTTTTCACAAACTGTGCAAACCATTGTGATTTGTTTTGGCTCACAGTTTTCCCTGATGTGGATGAGATTCAAACCGAGGCTGTTGAATTTTGTTTGTTGGCACTGAATATGCAAAACTTCTTATTTTTACTTGACATGCTTTTACAGACGGTGCCAACATTCAGTTATAGTGGGACCCGATGCAGAGGGAGTCCTGCCTGCATGTGGCTTTTCTCTCCTCTTTGCATTGTTGAACTAAAACACCTGCCCCCAACTTTCCACGTGTATTTTTAGTGTATCTTAAAGTTTGGATCATCTGTATTTCCGAAATGTTCTTGTGGTTCTTTCAAGAGTATTACAAGATATGAGCACTCTTGTTCACATTTTAGAAGACTATGGTTAAAGTAATAATTTTTCAATGTGAACTTCTAAAGGGGTGGTTTGAAAGTGTGGTGTGTGTCTTCCTTCTGGCAAAAGAAAGTGGACACAGCTACAGAAATAGGTGTAAATCTGATAATGAATTTACTAAATTAAATGATTTATTTGAAGTGGGATAGAGATTAATTGAAGTTATAAAACAAGCTTAATTGAAGCACTTCCCCCCCCCCAAAAAAAAACCTAACACACAAAGTCTGATGCTTTTTCATTTTGTATTGATCAATGAAATGATGAAAAACCTTCAAAAAGACACTATTTTACATCAAAATTTGACAACAACATACTGTTTCAATCCTTCGATACCACACAATTCAGTAGTACATTGTGAGAAGTGCACAGACACGTGCAGTAGAAATGCATGGTAAAGTACTCGACTTATGCAGGGTTACTGTATTTAACCTCAAGTGCCCTCACACGCAGTGCCCAGCAACATGCACACCTGTATCTGTACAATGTCTAGATTATATCAGCCTTGTTCCACACTCAGAGTCTATTCAGCTCGCCACCTCCCCTTTCTCTCTGTTCCTTTGTGTTGTTTTTTTTTCTCCCTTTGAGAAAATAATGGCGAAGGTTTCATTTGGGAGGCTGAACAGTACACACTGTGAGGAGACTGCCAAGAATAACACACATACAGGCATCCCACACACACACACACACACACACACACACACACACACACACACAGAGGCATGCTCGAAAAACACAGCTGAATGACATCACTGTGCTTTTGGTTTTATGGAGGCGTAATGACAGAGCTTCTCCTTTTTCTCTCCACTTCTTTCCCCATTTTGTCTCTGTTTTTCTCCTGGTCTCTGGCTCTTTCGCTCTCACTCACAGGAACACAAACACACGTGTGTCCAAACACATACACACACACACACACACACGCGCACACACACATCTGGTCTCAATTACAAAATAAAGTATGTGCTTAGTTCTGGCATTTAGTGGTTTTATCACATGACCAGCACACCTCTCTGTGGATTTCTGCCTCAGTGCTGCAGTGTGGAAGAGCAGGTGGTGTGTGTGTGTGTGTGTGTGTGTGTGTGTGTGTGTGTGTGTGTGTGTGTGTGTGTGTGTGTGTGTGTGTGTGTGTGTGTGTGTGTGTGTGTGTGTGTGTGTGTGTGTGTGTGTGTGTGTGTGTGTGTGTGTGTGCGTGTGCGTGTGCGTGCATTCCTGTGCAGTTTTAATCTCTTGAGTACCAAATGTCCTTATGAAAACCAGAGGCATAGCAAAGTGCCCCAAACTCAGTGAATGTCAGACAGTGTGGGGTTATGCAGGTGTATAGTTAATTTTTAGCTGTTTTGGGCATCGATAATTATCCAAAAACGTAAGCTATGCACATAAAAGTAAATAGATGCCATTAATTTCATTTGTTTCTCAAGCCTTCAATTATTTATCCGACCAAACAACAAGGCAAAAGTCAACAGCAAAGAAAAGCTGTTTGGCATTGGCAAATCTTTCCAGAATGCAATCCACAGCTCAAGCCACAAATGCATGTTACTTACAAATGAGGCACAAATGTTTTCGAAGGCAAACAGGCTTTCTACAACAAATAGAGAAGTAAGAATCTACCAAACACATTTTTTTTTTTTTTACTTGTGCAAAGTTTAGCTTAAACGTAAACATCAGTAACATTATTTGGATTGTTTAGTTGTTTCAAAAATCATAATAGTCGCAGTATGATGATGTGCTCGCTAATGTTCTCACCTCGGCATGAAAAGCTTTTTGGATCTGGAGTTTACATGTTCTCCATGAGCCTCGGTTGGTTTTCCCTGAAGACTATAGCCTCTTCCCACAATATATTTGATAAGTTGATTGTTGACTCTAAATTGCCTGTGGATTGGCAGCAGTCTCTGGGTTTGTCAGTGTATTAGACTGATTTATTTTCTGGTAAAGTGTCTTAACTTTCCGGCGATCCAGACCGCCGACTTCCCATCATTGTTAGTATCCTTCGAACAGAAGAAAAAATCAAGCTGGTGTGAAATGAGTTCCCCTGTGTTTAGACAGTTATACAAGAGTAAGCTGAAAGTTACTACCTGCCTTTATCGCTGATGATGTTCTTCTTTCATTCTGCACTGTGCAAGTGGGACCTGCATGCTTCATAATAACACTAAATCACCACAATGTGGCGAGTATCAACCCAGTGTTGTCTAAAGATACATTTTAACTTAATAAAATTGACACCAGTTCAATATTTTGTATTCGTACTAAAGGGAAAATTGTATTGTGCAGGTTCTTTTTTGTTTTTTTTTGTAATGATCGTAAATATTTATCATTATTGAACAAACATGGTGACATTTAACCAACTTTCTCCTCAGAAATGGAGGCAGAAGCTCATTAAATTATTGACTTTCTTTATCTTGGGCCTTATTCTGAATGATGACAGTCCCAGTTAACTCCCTTGTAGTGATAATAACCCACATGTGTATTTGTGTATGTTTCAGTTCACAGTCCCCCTGCTGGAAGTCCAGAGCGTCCCTCAGTGGCCATCTCCCCCCTGCGTCCTCAGAGCTCCTCCCCGTCACGCTGCCCTGGCCAGTCGGGTCGTCCTCTTTCCATGGTGTCTCCGGGACCCAGCTTAGGGCCTTCGCCGTTGTCTTCTCCGGCTTCCCGCCCCATCCTCTCCCTCTCCTCCCCCGTGTCCTGTCTCACGCCTCCTAACGTGTCAGCAGTGCTCCTCAACGGCGACCCGGGCAGCCCGCTGCAGCCACCATCGCCGGGCCCCTCCCACGCTCCCACCCAGGGAGCCATCGCACCCAAAGCAGAGAAGGTGAGGCTCCTTTGCATCTTCAGTCACATTGTTCAGCAGAAAGGCTGGATGAACATTTCTGAATAGTCACAGTTGGTACTAAACATTCAGCCGAGGTACTGAAACTGAGTTATTGTGTTGAAAAACGGGTTTGAATGGCTGTTTTTGTCCAATTGAAGCTCTGGATTTCTCTCCATTACAATGTGACTTCTTTTATTTTCCACACATGAATGATCTCAAGAGATTGTGGAGAATCAGATTCCTTGAGTATTAGAACCAGTACTAGCTGACTGGAGAATTTATCTGAGGTAGATAAGGCTCCCAAAATGGCCTGTTTAAATTTCTCGTATGGTACATTTTCACTGCTTCAGCAGTCTCAACACACTTCACATAATTTGTAATATTGACATTAATTGGAGTAGCAGCAATTTGATGGTGCACTTTGAATAGAAACTCAGGGTTCAGTGTCTTGCTCAAGGACACTTTTACGTGTGGATAAAATAAGATGAATGACCAAACCTCGGGACTACGAGACAACCAGCTTCAAGTCATCTTTAGCCTCCTTCAACATACAAAATATCCACCGTTCATGGGGTTTTTCCACTATCCAGCTTTTGTACTGATTCATTCAACATAAAGTTCACATGTGCTTGGAGCAGAGAACAGCATATAACAACTAGCTGAGGGTGAAGGCAGGGTACATAATGTACAGCTCATCAGTTCATCACAGGGGAAAACACAGAGAGACAGAAACGCGAGGCACCCTGTAACCTCAAACATGTTTTAGGACTGAGAAAGGAAACTCGAGGTCAATGAGAAAACCCAGTCGTAGAACATGCATGCTCTATTTTTTACTTAACAAAAAGTAGTGAAAGTGCTTTTTTTTGGACCTATGAAAGCAAGGCTGGGAGTGTTCACTGTCATTTGCTTCTCATTTCTGCTCGAAAACACTTCACCATAGAAGAAACCAAAATATAGCCACTCTCTTCAATCCAGCAACTGACAAAACATCAACTGTTGTTTTCACCTACATGAGCAATACAAAAGAAAAATGGCAGATGTAAATTATGTCTGTTCAATAATTAGGTTACGGTTGGCGTTCTTGTTGAAAATTACACTTTATTTTTGTTAAAAGTAAGACTGCAAACTCATTTTCAAACTTAGGCTGGCACGTAATCCATCTTTTCTGACTTTCCAGCTATTCTGTGGTAGGCAGATAATAAGTGCTCGAGACTGAGAGCACTTGGTGTCATATTAATCTTATGTAGTTTAATTAACTTTAACACCATTCCTGGTGTTGTGTCTCCCACCTTTCACAGTTTGTTGCGCGTGAAATCTGTAGCACGCATGTCTGTATGGGTGTGTATCGCGCAGCAGTTGTCCTCTTCTACTTCAGTAAGTGTCATTCTTGCAGGCGGCTGGCACAAATGCTGAATGCGATGTTATATGTTTGGAGAACTGCTGCATTAAAAGCTGTGGGTGTTAAATCGAGCCGCATCGACAGTGAAGGATGGTGGCAAAAGCTTGCATCTGTCTCAGCTCCATTTGTTTCACTGTTGGCTCCACTGTCTGGGACAGCTAATCTAACTACATGGCTAGCTGACAAACAGCTCATTGACTATGGAACAGCAGGCAGGAGCATTGTTTACACCGTCAGGCTAGTAGATGGGCTTGGACTCTTATGGTTTGGGGGCTGGACTCAGGATTATGTTTTACATACCGAATGGATTACTATAGACACATATATGTAGTAGAATAGTATTATCAAGACACTTCTTTATTTTGAATTGGGGTACTTGTATTAGCCTTGATTGCAAAGAGCTTGAAGCGCCTCGCACAGCACAAGAACTTATTCGTAATTTTTGGTTGCATGCCAAACTTCCAGCCATTTTGCATCTCAATATTCATAAGACATTATTGATTATTGCTTTTGGGTTCAATAGGGAACAAAAAGTAACTTCTCCCATACTAGTTAGATGATTTAGTTTGAAAGATCTAATTTCTTTATTTCTTATTTTATTGTAACTATTACGCTGATGTTTTTCACACTAAAACTCATACTGTGATTTTAATTTCTCTGTATTATACGTTTCAACAGTGTCTTCTGCTAGAGTAGTTAATTTTTTATTTTTTTTACTTTAACCTTTTTTTGTTTGTTTGTTTCTTCACACTCATTAAAACAGGGGAAAAAGGTATGCTGGGAAAATGTTTCCCCCTGATCCCCAGATATTTTTGCGCTTTTTTTTTTTGTCCCATGAAACTCTCCCCCACCGTTTTCTCACCGTGTAAAAATCTGTAAACTAACTGCTATTCATCTCCAAGTACCCCCTCAACATAGTATTTTTAAAGATGCATCACATCCAATCTAAAGATTCAGTGTGTCCATGCAGTAAGCCGGTGTTATCTTCACGTGTCCCGTGTGTTCATATATTGCTCAGTTTGTTATTGGCTGTGCCTTCTCTTCTGCTTTGATGTCTGCAAAGCAGAAATAACAGGTCTGGAGTTGAAGTGGCAACGAGGCCACACAGGGTCATACCTTGTTAAAAAAAAAAAAAAAAAAAAGTCAATGATGAAAAAGCATTGATAACTGTCTGATAGACATAGTTGAGGCTAATCTCTGTTAGACACACTGTCACAGTGTCTGGAGCACAGCCGGCCTCAATCACATAGGACGTGTTTGTTGAGCTCAACACGCTCAGTAGGACTGAATACCTGCAGCCAGTCTGGAAAATACCTCCGATTTCAGCATTGTGGAGCTCACTTGTTTTTCTTTGCAAGCATCCACATGGGTTGAGTGTGGGTGAGTGAAGCAGCATTGTAATTAGTGTAGTGTGGGTGGACAGAAAGTAGTATTCAGTGCATTACACTATTATCAAGCCCCTACAATCATTTATATGTTGCTGTGAATTTTAAAGCATCTATTCAAAGAGCAAAAAAATAAAAAAAAACACAGATTTTCTTCCAGATGGTGCTGTTATTTCTTTCATGGAAAAAAGCAATTTTCTCCATTTATTCAATAAATGTTCTATATTGCCATGTGGAATTCAGTATAACATGAAAGGTGGGTGTCTGCTGGCATCTTGTGGTTTGCTCTGGAATTACATCTTTATCCTGGCGCACTGTGTAAATAGACTGGCAGACTGAAGCTGTGCACACTTGCAGGAGGTAGATTAAGCATTTAAGCCAACAGATGAAAGAAGAGAGGGGGTGATCACTCTATTTTCTTCCTCTCTATTTGAGTCAACTTTTTTTTTTTTTGCTTTGCCACCCTCTAGCAAGCTATTCTCTTGCTTCCTTTCTTCTTTTCTTTATCCCATCTTCCCCACATCTTTTTCTTCTCTGTGTTTTACTTGTTCTCCAAGTTTATAATTCAGGGACTGTGATGAAGTGATTAACTTGTCTAACGGTGGCAATATCACTAGTTTGAGCCCAGACTTGGAGCCTTTCTGTTTGCAGTAAGTTTGTTCACCGTGAGCATTCGTGGGTTTGGTTTCCAGGTCCTCTACTTTCCTCCCACAGTCCAACAACAGGAACTTAAGGTTAAAGACACCGATTAAATGTTCCTTCAGGTGTGATTGTCTGTATTTGCCATGTGATGGACCTGTGACCTGTACAGCAACCCTAAATTGGATAAAGCGCTTAAAAAAGATTGATTAGATTTGCACATGTCAAAGATGCTTTTGTGTGTCAGCCGGAGTTTGGTTTCACTGGAAGCTTTGACAGATTGCAGAGGAGATTCATAGCTTTTCTTGGAGACAATCTGAGTGAAAAAACCTCGAGAAGCCCTGCTTTAAGGCTGTACTTCTAGAAGTATAGAAACAGGAACACTTCTTTTTCTTGTCTGACTCTGCTGAGTCAAAATGTTTATTCCGCCTTTGAAGTGCTTCGCTAAGTACTTTTTTTTCCTGCACCTTCCCGCCTCTTTGCTAAGCTTGATCATTAGGACTGAATTTTTAATCAGCCAGCTTTTTTTTTTTGTTTTCATTGGGATTTATTGTGACCATGCTTAGTGAGCAGTATTTTCTCATTGAACCTAATCAGAGGATATTGAAGTCGATCGTCATATCATTTAAATATCTGCATTGTTGTTTTTAAGTAAAAGAGCAAATTGCTTGTGTTACAGTGGAATTTTACAACATACATGTAAACAACTTACATTTTGTATGCTCCTTAAAAACAGAATTCGTCAAATATAACTATCCATCCATCTATTTTCTTTTCCACTTTGTCCATATGGGGTCGTGATGGCAGTACAGAGAGCACTCAAAATTAAATGAATGAAAGGGGTTTTTTTTGTTAAAACAAAACAAAACAATGTGTAGTCAATGAAATAACAAGCATGACGTTTCTTACAGGTCGTCTTTGAGACACGACACATCTCAATACTGTTCTTGATTCACCACCTGTATAGTTTATTGGCATCAGTGATAAGGAAACAAAAGATTTCTGCAGTATGGGGTTCTGCATTTTCTCTGAGACAAATCACTTCTTTGATCATTTTCCACATCTATTGGCCACTTCCCACAGCCTCCTGCTGCACAGGGAGGCTTTGCTCAAAGCGTGGTTTGGTACTCCGCACTATTACAGAGGTGTCTGCAAAGCCTTGTAAATTTGGTGTGACAGCCGAGGCAAACACTGCCACAGGGTCTGGTGAGCAAGGCCGACTGGCAACGGAAAAATAACTGGAGGGAGGGAGAGACACCTTAAACATCCCTCCATAGAAACATAAGTCGTTCATCCTTTCGTGCAGGGATGCCAACCTGTGATCATCCTTCGGGCCACAAAAACTTTATCCTCACTGCGAGAAGGCCAAATGCATCTATAACAAGGACTTATAGGAATGCAGTTTTCAAAGTCATTTCAGCTGATTCACCAGGTTTGAATGTGCCGACAATAACTATAATCTCACCTGTGAAAACAAAGATCTTTTTGTCGTTGCTCATAGGCTGCAACGTATGATTCATTCCATCTGTGACTGGATAAACAGGTCTGCAGTTCATTGTGGAGTCAGTACAAGAATGCAAGCAACCTCCCATGAACACGTACAGCCAATTCTGTGAACTTTAGGAAATAAGTCAGAGTATCTAGAAAACCCTCATGCAGAGCCAAGTCGCCTTGTGTGTTTGAACTCGGGCACGAAATCTCAGATAAAGATTTTTATCAATAACATTACAAAATATCCTCTGTAATATGGCAACATGATGTGTTGAGAGTTTCTACTTTGAATACATATTGTAGTTTATTTGATGAACAACATACATATACATATTGTTACAGTGGAATAAAACACATGAAAACAAATAGAGAAAGAGAGCAGAGACAGAGCTTATATGAAGTTTTAGTACCTCAACATAACAGTTGTAATCATGCTCAGGTAAGCTCAGTATTGATCCATGTTGTCATGATAGAGTGTTATGCTGCTACGCTGCATGAGTTTGACTGAGTAGACAATATTGTCCAGCTCCTATGTGATCAATCTGTGATGAAGTTCGAATGGAAAAGCATAAATGTGCCTCTATTGGTGCCATTGAAAAACACTTTGGTTTAGATCAATCATAATAATATATCATCAGCCTACTCAGTTACCGGTGTAATCATCTTGAAGAACCGAATGCTGGCCACTGTGCCTGGCTGCGTCTCAATTATACCGTCAACTCAGACTTGTAATGATCCTCGGATCACTATTATGTGCTTCTTTGTGAGACACGAGTGAAGGACATGAGGGAGGATGAGGCTCAAGCTGTTGTTGTCTGTCGATGTTATTTGGTCTCAGAACTTTGAGATGTCGTCATAGAAGATGCTTCATGTGCTACTATGATTATTATTACCTGACAGAGGGTGTTGCATGTGATAGATTTTCTCATAAAATGACAAGGCCTACCTGTCCTAATATTATTTAGGTATAAAAGGTTTATCAGTATTATTTTGTTTTGGGGGTTTTTTATGTCAATAAAAGACCAAGAAACTGCCCTGCTAGTCTGAGCAGGAGCAAAAATAGAATAATTAGTGGTGTAAACTAGTGTCAGAGACCACTAGTTTAAAGTGTAACATTTAGAGAAATACTTACTATTTGCCACAGATTATTTGAGTTGAGATGGTTGTGATCTTGTGCTTATCAGAGCATAGTACTGGCAGGGGAAAATGGAAAATTGTAATTTGTCCAGATTTCAAACACTTTTCCACCAGTACCTCTAAGGCTCATTATAATTAAGTTTTTGATCTTTCTTTCACTTTTTTCAGGCCAAAAGATTCCCATGAGGGGAAAGTCATTATTCACACTGAGTTTTAATGGGGAGGAATGTCACTCGTGTATTTGTTATGTTGTATGTTAATGTAGCAAGTAATCAAATAACATTTCAGCAGCATTATTTACCAAGGCATCTTTTTAAAATCTTAAAAGCCAAACGAGCTGTCAGTTTATATTACTATATATGTTGTTGTGTTCCTCCCTCTCTTCTCTTCCCTTCTTGATTCCTCCATTCTCAGAAGGAGAGGAAAGCCGGGGGTTTGTTAAAACTCCTCTCGGGCGCCGCTGCCAAGAAGAAGCCTCGCTCCCCCCCGTCGTCCCCGCCCACCCACGACCCGTCGCTGGCCGGCCAAGGCACCGACCTCGTCCACCATCCTCACCACCACCACCACCACCACCACCACGGCCGCTCAGGTTCCTGTCCACTGGCGTCGCACGGACGAGCCGGCTCCTGTCCGATAGAGAGTGAGATGGCGGGAGCGATCGGCCTGGAGCCGCTGCACAGGAAGTCTGGTTCTCTGGATACCAACTTCCCCATGTCGCCCCCGGCAACACGCGCCAGCAACGCTCTGATGGTCCTCCGGCCTGAACCCAAACCCCTGTCCAGAGAAAGGTGGACACACACACACACACACACACACATACATGCACCCAGAAAAACACACTGATTTATTAATACACATGCTTGTAGGTTGTAATCTGTACTTGTATAGGTCAAACTCAAACAAAAGTGCATTTCTCCATGGAACAGATATTATTAAATATTCATCTTCTATACCGCTTCCGCCTGTGCAGGGTTGCAGGGATCATTATATATTCTTCAACAAATCAATCTGTGTATTCAAGCATATGTTGTTATGAAATAGTAATGATTTAACAACAAAAACTGCTTGTAAAGCAGATGCTTGTTCAGAACGCGGGTGTATGAGGTCATGTTTGAAAATAAAAGAACAAATAGAATAAAATGTTTTTTTTTAGTTTTTCACCGCTATCCTGTCACCAACAACAGAACTTGGCATGTCTACTTCTCATCACCATAACTATTAGTCTATTTATGATATTGACAAGAATGAAGTACTACCAGAAAGCAGAGGAACAGAGTTTGTGCCCCTATACCTGTCATTACGGTAGCTCGCAGGACTCCCTCTGTACAGTCATGTTGATGAATCTGGTCTGTGATTGGATGTCACACATTTGTAAGGTGAGCTCCTCAGTGCCGTCACAAACATACAGCAAAACAGAATAACTGCTAGGATGTTGAAATAGTCATTGGAAACATTTGCATTCTACAGCCACATAACCATGAATCCAGTCAGTCTAGAACCAAAGGGGTTAAAGCAATCTTGGGAGAGTCATTGACAATAAAACCTTGAGCAGAATAGAGAATGAAAAGAGTCAGCGCCACCCTGAGGAGGCGCCTTCAGCACCAGTGTGTCATTACCACCGTGCTCCAGCAAAGAGGGAAAGTAGGACCGGTGTTTAATCGAGGTGAGCGCTACAAACCAAGTCTGCTGTTGATGCTTTGTGTGGGACGGTGCAAGAGAGCAGCACCCAGAGCAGCACTTACATCTTCTGTGAAACATTGCGCATCATCTTTTTTTCAACCTGGAGAGAGGCGACTGACTGAAACCAGCATGCTGCCAGAGCTCAGCTCTGCTCTCACAAACATTTCAGTTCCCCCCTCCGAGAAAACCTCAAAAAAAAAAAAAAAAAACCAGGACTACACTCATCCTCACTCTGGACCTGGAGGAGGTATGAAGCATGTCTGATCATTGTCAGCAAGACGCCGCTCCAGTGGGAGCGCTGGTTATCTCAGCAAACAATGCACACCCCTCCGTCGGCTGTGTGTCAGACAGAGCAGCAAGGCGGCTCTGCAATCTTCACTTCTTATTGCACACATTCAATGGCAGCGGGACAACAAACCGAAGACATAGTGGTTGTCATACCACCTCATGATGCGCTTACTGGCTCTTGAAAGATTCCTGCGACAGCAGGCCAAGTTCTACTGTGCTGCTTTTTTTTTTTTTTACTGGGAACAAAGCAGAGGGGAAACAGTTACATACTTTTTCACTCAGAAATTTGGGGCAAAAATGATTAAAATTTTCCCACATGGCTAAACCTGAGAGCTCAAACCTTCGACACAAACCTGAGAGACCACCAATCATGCATGTTCTCCCTGTCTGGATTTTCTCCAGGAAAATTTCTAGTAAGTGTGAATTTGTGTAAGTGTCTGTGTGTTTTGATGGCATAGCATTCTTGATCAGTGAGATCGTAGGCGTAGGAGATCATGGAAAGATCCTAGATTTGTAGCTCACAAGATCTCAACACCCTTTTCCTGTGATTCCATTTATGAAATCAACAACACTTCGTAGAGCTTTATTGACTCCATGAGTTGGATATGATGCTTCAAACACACAGATGATGTGAGATATTGTCGAACATTGCACAACTGAAGACTCAAATGAAGCACGAAATACATCACTTCTATTATTATTATTATTAGTATTATTATTAAAAAAAACAAAATTGACTCCGGGATGAAAGCTTTGCAGAATCAGACTCCGCGGTGGAGTCTTGCTGCCGTTCTGGTTGGGATTAGAGGATAGAGAGAATTGAAGGGAGACAAACAGATTGTCGGAACCTATATTATCACCATCATTAATCCACTCGCTGTGCGGTGTACGGTACATTCAAATCAAACACAGACAATAATTTGCACATACTCAAATTTGATCCTCAATACAACATGCAGGCTCGAATTAAGCTCACAAGCATCTCTTTGGATTGTGGGAGAAATAAAGTGTCTCCAGGGCAAAACCAAGCTCGGGGAAAACATAATTTTTTGCTACAGATGCAACTTGCATTGTGTGAAAGCTTACATACTCCAGGTTGTGCTACGTCAAGTTCATCCTGTCTTTTTCTTTTCAAGATAATCATGTCGCTGAAGCCGCACTTTTGTGAACATAGCATTGCAAGGAAAATAGCCTCCACTGCTTGATTTCCTGTGTGTAGGATGTTTCAATGTCTTAACGCCTCTCATGCTGCTGACTGTGTCTGTGTGGCAGGTATCGCGTGGTGGTGCCCTACCCTCCCCAGAGCGAGGCGGAGATCGAGCTGCGGACGGGAGACGTGGTGTTCGTTCATAAGAGACGAGATGACGGGTGGTACAAAGGCACTCTGCAGAGAACGGGACAAACTGGCCTGTTTCCCGGCAGCTTTGTCGAAAGCTTCTGAAAGGCAACAAAAAAAAGTGGACAAAAGAATATTCTGTTTGAGTTAAAAAAAAAAAAAAAAAAAAAACAACAAAAAGAACAAGCTGCACAAACACATGCATACAAAAACAAAAGGAGCTGATCATGATTTTTTCAGATTTGCATTTTTTCCTATACCTCATTAAAAAAAAAAAAAATGCTGACCAGCAAGCCGAAAGAAAAATTGAGAATTTGCCTTAAGATGATGCTAAAATTGTATTTATTTGGATTTAGATCAGATATTTTATTTAAAATGTTGGTTTTTGGATACAGTTTTATAGGTTCCCAAAATAATTGAAAAGGAAACTGAAACTTCAAGCGAATATGTATTTAATACTGTTTAACACATTATAGACATCCTCATCCTGCCTCAGAAATCTGTATCAGTCCAACACACACACACACACACACACACACACACACACACACACACACACACACACACACACACACACACACACACACACACAGAAAAGCTAATCCCAGCTTCGACCAGCCCCGCCACACAGGAAGAAGGGCAGCTTTTCCCATCGTCCGCCCAGCACAGGGTGGGAGCGGCTCCCTCAGACTGATTTTTATAGACCCGTGATGTTGACTACTGAAGGCACACAGACTCAGAGAGCACAGAAAGACGACCCCTTGCCTCCCAGTTCCCCTCCTCCTTCGGCATCATCCACCAGCAAACACTAGCACAAAAACGGCATAAGCTCTGCTTTTCCACTGAGACCTCAGAACTTGAATTTGGGTGCTTTCTTTGTTTGTGAGTGAAACTCTCCGGCCAGGTGACGAGGGCAGCGTGTGAGCCGACACTCCAGTATCATCGAAGCACATCCCTGCGTCCAGTCTGCGACAACAAGCACACATTGTTTCTTTTTGTTCCTGATATGTGTTGACGATGCATGTAGCATTATTCGGTTTGTTTCTATGTTGAAATAGATGTTTGTTTTGTCATGCTGTGACGAATGGTCACTGGGATTTTCATTTAAAAACAAATGGTGCAAAAAGTCAAGTATGAATTAGGCCGCTCATTTTGCTATTTATATATCTTGCATAAATGTATACAAATTCTTTTACGTTACATTTATCAAATGTGATTTCTTTGATAGACCCTCCCACCCCCACAAAGACAGATTAAACTGAATTAAGTGGCTCGTTGAATGTAATAAGGTACAAGAAGTTACACCAAACTCTTTAAGGACTTTGTATTTATAATGCTGTTTCTGAACTTCGATATAAGACGACAAACGGGAAATGCACTTAATAATGTTTAATCCAAACCTGCCAGTATATCTATATCTACACAGTATTTTACACACATCGACTTGACAAAAGGGATTTCCACTGCTGCTCATCACATCTTCAGTTCTTAGTGCAAACATGGCTCTTTTTCTGAGCTGACAAACCTCTTTTTGACATCATCTTTGTCCAGTTTTTCGTCTGAAATGTGAAAATCCTTCAACAAAGCAACAACTGAAGAAAAAAAAAATTATTGTGTTGGGGTGGGGCGCGTTGGAATCTGGGGGCAGCAAGGAAATCTGTTTTCATCATACGACTGCCAGCCTTTGACTCTCCTTCTGAACTCGTCAACGTTTAACAAGTATTTTTGTATGGCTTGTGCAGTGAGCGTATCGTCAGTCAGCTTTCGTGAATTTTTCGTCTCAAGTGCAGATCCAGGCTCGTCTAGTTTACATCCTGCCACAACCATCTACCTTTTTCTCTGTTTGTGGAGACAGAAGCACAGCGACACTCCGAGCTCGACTTTCTCACTGTGTGTGTGCGTGTGTGCGTGTGTGCGTGTGTGCGTGTGTGTGTGTGTGTGTGTGTGTGTGTGTGCGTAAACCAGAGAGTGAGAGGTCAGCAGGGAAAGAGCACAGTTTGAGGGCATGACCGACTTTCCTCGCCTGTTTTAATTTGAGCCAGAACGACGCACAAACCGCTAATGGCCCCGTTCACGCAGGCGAGGCTTGAATCATTGGCAGAGCACACAGTTTTCTAACACGCTCAAAGCAGATCAAAGTCTCTAATCAATAAAATCCATGAGGGGGGGAAAAAAACAAGAAAATTAAGAAATTAGATGCTCCAAAACATCAGCAAGTTGAACTGAAAATGGCACAAGGTCTGTTTTTATTTCTTTGTATCTCATCAGTACAAACCTCGAGGTTCAAAACAGCTTGAAAACTTTCTTATTTTTATTCCCAAATGATCCGACTGCAGAATGAACATGAGTGCTTGCAGCAAGATTTCTGCAAACTCACAGAAAACAAGCACACAGGAAAAAAAAAAACAGTAGTACAAATGATAAATCTGGTGTCAAAGCAGAATTTTTTTTTTATTAGCTGTAATACTTTATCCCATGTTTTTTTTATATATATTTTCAGGAAGTGAAAAAGGAGAGAAGGTCTATAGTTAAAAAAAAAAAAAATGAAAGATATGTTCACCTTGGACTGTGAAGTAGGGGTGACCGACCATGGAGCTGCATTTATTAATGCAATGCCCTATGGGTAACAGATAAATCTGAGCTACTTGTGTTGAATTATTGTTACAGCTCAAACAGACTTTGCGAGACTGGGTGTGAACAATTTCTTTCTATATTTGTCTGACGTTTCAACTGATCAGTTGTGTCTCTTCTTTTAGTTTTGTTGATAGCTGCGTTATATTTGTTGTGGTTTCATCCACTGAAAGTGCCAGTTTAATTTTCTTGATGATAAAGATGAAGTAAATGTCAAATTATTGGACTTCAGTCATTCGAAACAAGATTTAAAGCTGTGGTTTTCAAAGTGTGGGACTGGGTGGACCCGGGATTTCCATTTCCCAGCATAATTACTTCCTTTAAAATGTTAATGGATCGATTTAATATTTATTAAAACACGTGTTTTCGGAGCAGAAAAACCTCTCATCTCAATTCAAATATTTAAGACCAACATGAGATCAGTTGTGCAAGTTCTTTTCCTTTGGGTCCCAACTGATGTTAACAATAACATCTAATGTGAAAATATCAGGAAGTCCACCATTCACTGTGGTTCGATCTCTGTCTGTGTTGAGGAGTCTCATCCTTCTACACTTTGAAAATTCCTGTTCAAAACATTATTCCACTGGCCTCCAAACCTCAGCCAGTCAGTCAAACCCTAGTGCCTACATGTGCCACTACACACACACACACACACACACACACGCAAAATAATAATATACACACTCCTCCTATTTATTCTCGGCAGAACAGCACCCTCTTTTCCACTTTCTCTGTATGCGTTGGTACAAGGAGCCGGCGGGCTGTTTACCAGTCACCTCTGTTCTTTTTGGCCCGGAGACAAGAAACCAGCAGATCCCAGAACAGCTCTGCACAGACCCACAGCAGGGTCTCCACGTGTTTGTGAACTAACCGAGGACTCTAATTTCTCATTTACTCAAAAGTAAGCACAAGTCCTCGTTTGTATTTGAGCTCAGCCGACGGCAGTGAAGTGGAAGCGTTTACAGCAGTCAAAAAAAACCCCATCAGGAATCAAACCACTGCACGGTGGTCACTTTACTCCAAATAACTTGAACCGCCGGTTGTTTTCAAATGTTTTTCTTGTGTTTTGATTACTTGATGTGAGCTTGTCATTCGGCCTCAGCTTCCTGGTTGTAAATACCACTTTGAAAACTCGTGGTACGTCTGCAGCGGTAATTCCCACATGATCCGAACACAACACCAAACACACCATTGCACATTTGTATGACGCTCAATTTTTTGACTGGATTTCTATGAAGTTTTTGTGCACTCTCTTTTTGTCCCTCCGGGAAGCTGTCATCCTGCCATCTTGAATTAGATGTCGGCCATATTTGTTCCTATGGATACTTGTTTGTGTGTGTGCGTGCGTATGTGTGTGTGCGTGTGCGTATGCGTGCGTGCGAGGGTGGGAGGAGGCCTCTGTATGTAGCTCTTTAAATAATAAAAAATTTTATGAAAAAGCTTGGTGCAGCATGGACACTCATGCCTCATGAGAACTGAGTGGAGTTTAAAAAAAAAAACCCAGAGGGAAAAAAAAGTATATATATAATTCTATATTGTGCAGAATATTTATAGGCCTTTTGTGCCATTGAAGTCATGCTCTGTGCTGGCCACGGCCAGCGCTTTCTACCATGTGATCATTATACATCGTCTTGTACTGATGACCCGTGGTTGATTTGATTGTTTTTTTCATGTCAAGTGCATTTTTCGCAATAAATGCCTTTTGTTTTAAAACTGATATTTGTGGGAGTTTTATTTTTTTTAATTGCATACGCCTGCAGCTTTCTCTGAACACGCAACAGGAAGCGAGAGGATACAAAACACATTTATGAGTTCTGACAAGTTAAAAAACAAATCATCACTGTAGCCAGTGATGATTTGAAGAACGCCCCTGAGAAGACTCACCCCGAGAATCAGCTCATATTCAGCACTAATTATAATTATCTGCACTCACAATGTGCTCATTATGAGCTTGTGGAGTCTTACAAACAACGCTGCAGGTACTTTTGTTGGATGGAGTTTATCACGGTCTATCATTACAGAGATTCAGCTGAGGGATCCTTAGAAATAAAACTCCCTCCTGCATGCCCTCTACTCCCATTCCCTCTTCTCCACTATCCTCTTTTCCTTATCAGCCTCTTTCTACCCTCTGTTCTCAAGCCACCACTGGCATGGATGAAGTGTGTAATTGGTAATTTCAGAGCGTTGCTGGCGCTTCCCTTAAATGACAACCTCATCTCTCCAGGAGTCGAGGCTGTCTCCAACGATCGTCTCCATTTGCATTTAGAGTGACTCGCAAAAGGTGACAAGGGCATGTGTTCGGGTAGTGTCTGCGTGGGTGTACGACATATCTTGCCCACTCAGGACAAACTTGGCCCCAGTGATCGAAGTTTTCCATATTTAAGGCAAAACAGTGAGGAAGCGGATTTAGATTCGGAAGATTTCTGCAGCGCAGAGATAAACTGTTCACCTCCGCTGAGAAAGCTGGGAGGCACCACTTCCCACCAAAACGCTGCAACTCACAGGGAGCAGCTCAAGGTGCCTGTGCGCGCACACACACACACACACACACACACACACACACACACACACACACACACACACACACACACACACACACACACACACACACACACACACACACACACACAGTTTGCCTTGGTGAAATAGTTCTCCTCTGGGTGTCCTCTTCCCAGATTGGAGGTGGAGATGGAGGCGTTGCAGGCCCCTGCAGGGAATCGATTAGCAGTCTTCTGCTTTACACCAGAGCCGTCTGTCCACCTGCCTGTCAGCCTGCCAGCTCCCGAGTCACATGAAGGGCACCAGCGCCACAGGTTGAGACACTGCAGGGAACAAGCCCTTGACACCAGGCTGCATAGGGCAGGCCCTTTGCGCACAGAGGAGATGGAAGAGGTGTTAAGCTGCTGCCGCCTCCTAAATCTTTCTTTGAAGCAAAAGGTAAAGCTGGTGATCGTCCTCTATCCTCTTACCTTCTGATAAAAGGGAAGAGCCGTCATCCCTGCCTTAACCATATCTTTTGAAATGCATCACAAGAGCTGGGGAGGAATTAAGTCGGAGAAACTGTCAGCTTCTTTAGACTTTGTGAAATTGCGGAAACATATACATTTTAGTTTAATTTCATTGATGCACTTCTGAAGACAGGTGAGTTTTGCGAACAAAATATTTAAAAAGGCCAGCAGCACAGCAGCTGAGCGTCTACAATCACACAAACGAAACACAAAAAATGGTTTCTATTTTGTTTTAATGTATTTAAATGCTTTTTGCCAATTATACCATGGTACATGTAAATTAAAGGACATAGGACAGTGTCCGACTTATTAAATCCATCATGCCTTAATACGTTCCCGACTCAGTAAGATCTCTACTTTCTGATTTTCAAAAACACTAAAGTGAAATCAAACAATGGCAGGCTGGTTTAATTGTTTCTAAAGTGCGCTCTCCAATCGGAAAGCAAACCCTTGGTGACGTCACCAAAGTTTTTAGCCAAACCCAATGCAGAGAGCCCCTCCCTGAGACCCGCCCACAAGTCGCACGCGATGCGCTTTTTTTTTTTTTTCCACCTGGTGACAGGTGCAGGTGTTTAGATAGGTGTCATAGAAAGATACCAGCAAAGATATGAGCTAAATGCGCCAGGTTCACAGTTATTATTTGTACCAACAAACAGAGGAGCGGATTTTTACTGCCTTAGTCTGAGCCTGTGAAGACCCAGTGGATTAATTGTATTTTTAATTGCTTAATTGTCGCTGCCAGCACTTCACGGAGGACTTTTTTCCCCCACATGTCCAGAACCACGCTGGATTCGCTGCAAAACTTCGAATAAAGCAAACGTGGGAGCTGTAAGTAAAATATTCTGATTTATATGCCTTTATATTACTTTTCAAAGCACCAGGTTGGTTAGTTTGCAACAGCTGATCCCATGTTTTTGTTTTTGGTTGTTTGTTTATTGTGAGGGGTTGTTCATGTTTGTAAAGTTGTGCTGATAGACTGTAGATCAAATGTCGGCTTTGCAGAGTCTGAGGTCTGTGTATGGGCTTGATAATTGTGAGGTGATCTTATATGACTAAATGGCAGTTCAGGATATTCTCCTGTCTGCTACTAATTATGATCATTAGTTGAGGATCATTAAATTACCATATCTCAGACCTGTGGCATGCACATAGTTAGATAAGATCAGAGTCACTCAGGCTGGTATGAATAGTCATTTATTTGCTGTTCAAACAGCACATTTCTTTGTAAAGAAAATATTCAGTGCTGTTGATTAACATATTCAGACACACAATATGTTTTACTAACATTCTGAAACGTCGTGCTGCAGCGGCAGTCACAACTTCTTCAGGAGCTTCTCCTTCTGGGTCACATTCTGGTTCTTATTGGTTTGGTTGAACAGCGTTTCTCCATAATGTAGTGACAAGATAGAATGTAAACAATAGCACATGGCATGAGGAGATGAAGTACTCCCTCCTCTTCCCAAGATGGGCATGTGGGGCAGAGCCAGTCCAGCTCCCTGAAAATCATCACATTCTGAATGAGGCTCAAATATTCAACTGGACAAGCTGGATTTGGAGCAAAAAGCTTTGACTATAATGTTTTTGGGAAAAAATAAGAATCATGTGAAAGTGCTGAAAAGTTGTGTGATATGACTCTTTTGAATATGTTCAAGAGGATGGAGCCGATCTCAGTTATTGTGCAAACTGTCCAGAAAAGATGCAATTTCAATTTATATTCACTTGAGTCATTAAAGCAAGTTGGACTATAGTCACGTATTTGTTCTCTGGCTCTGTGAAGCGTTCAATGACCAAGTTTTCTTGGGTGCTTATACGTGATTTGCTTCTCATTTTGAGACACTGGTTTAAAGAATAGCTCCCCGAGTGTGTGAAAGATTAAAACAGATATGACGACATCCAGAAACTATCCACGACACTAGTATATCTTCAAGCTTTCCTTTTTGACAACCGGATAGCTTTTTGTTTTACCGAAATCGTTTCCCGAAGGATCTTATAACAAATGAAAGAACAAAACTTGTCATTAAAAAATACAGATTTATTTGGAAAGAAAGGAAAAAAAAAAAAAAAGCTCCCAAATAATACTGTTTAATCCTTAAATACAAGTGTACAAACATGTCTCAGAAAGGCATTGATAGTTTCCCTGAATGTACAAGTAGGTGGATTTCTAAGATAAGGCACTAACAGATCTTTGTGGTGGTGTTCACACTCGCCCAGGAGCCCGTCCGATTAAAACAAAGCCAGAAGTGCCCGCCGTGGGAGTCTGGCGTGGATCAGACGGCAGCACTTTGATCAGCTGACCGAGACAGATTTAAGAACAGATCAGGAGATCAGTTTGGTGCGGTCTTTGGTCGGCGCTGCCTTCAGCAACCAGAGGATGTGTCCCTGCAGCAGATCAGATCTCTGCTGTTCTCAGCTGGTAAAACTGCAGCCCGTGACAATCCCACAGATACTATTGCTGTAGTCATGAATGGTCCAATTTATTAAACACGTCTGCGGGAGTGCACGGCAAACGAGAGCACAGTGCAAAAACCCTTATTTTTCCACTTTGGTCCAGATAAACATGGAGCCACAAAAGAAGTCGGTAATAGACCCGTTTATGATTCGCACTTTGCTGACAGCCACCATGACAAAAATCGTCTTTATTCTGAAGTGAAGACGTGATTTGACAAATTGTAGCACTTTACAGAACAGAAGTGAAGAGAATTATGATAAAACAGTCATAAAAGCGTAGCTCCTCTCTTCCTTTTGTTCTCAACAAATGCTGACTCGAGTAAGATTTTATTTAATTTTTTTTCTCAGGAGTCGGCATTTTATTCACGGACAGGATCAAACAATAACTTGTTTGTGTCAGTAAGAAAAGTAAGGGAATGAGTAAACCAAAGGGTGTATATATATATAAATAAATGCTGTAACATGTACCTGATCCCCAAACAACCCTCAGCCTCTTCCTCCCAGAAACAGCACGACTGTAAAAATACTGCAGAAGTGGAAAGTTTAAAAACACCTCTTTTCCCTTTGGACCTGCTGGAGGACCATCCGGCAGGATTCTGCAACGGCCCACCGGTCCTGACTGAAGGTTTATCGCATCAAAAAGATGTACCAAAGAGTCCGAGAGGAAATAAGAGATTATAATGCCCTATGACCGGGGACTGACACCTGATCAACCTTCAAAAAGATCAGATACAGCTTGAGCGACGTTCAAACACACATTTTAAGCACAATTAATGTTCCCTTGGCCAGAACAGAGAGAAGCAAACAAAACCCACTGTGTTATTTTCAAAGGTTATCCAAAGTTTTCCTCTTCGTCAGTTCCACACAACTCCTCAGTGGTCCGAGCAACCTGATGCAAATCTTCCTGTGATTCAATATAACGTAATTCAAATCTTTTAACATTATTGTCCTGGATTTATGTTTTGTGTTTAAATTGTACGACCACAAAACAAAACAAAAAAAAACACACACACATTGCTTCACCCGATGGAGCCAGTTTTGATATGCGCATGATTCAGAATAAATGTTTCCAAACATTTAAGTGCTGAAACTCAGGCCACTTCACTGTCTCCAAGGGAGTTGCATGCAAATGTTGCTTCCTGTCTCATATAGGAAAATTTTTACTTTGCATCATATTTTCTCCTTGTAGAGTTCAGACTGGTTCAACAATAAATTCCACTTCAACCCGACAGTAATGAAACTGGTAGCATTACAATTATGGCTCAAAGTTGTAACCCTTTGTTCGAAGAGACTTTGAAACAAACTTGAAAACTGCCGACAGGTCGACTTAAGCAGCTCTGTGATCGTTTACAAGAAGTATGTAGATAAAAAGCCACGGGACGTGTTTGATCCATTAACATTTGAAGTGTGCTTATTGAACACTGAACATAGAAGATAAGTGAAGGAGTGATATTTGCGCTTGTCCAGGTCCTCTGATGTGAAACGGGTACGTAGTGAGGAGGCTGTGCTCCAATCCGTCCACTGAGACGTTTCTCAGTGTTTTATATAAAAATTAAAAGATAAATATAAAATTATTTCAAAAGAGGCATTAAAAACCTGCAAGGACGATTATAAAATACCATAGAGGAAAAAGTATAAAGGAATCTTGGGTAGTTTTATAACTTTGGCACAAAAACAAAGTCATCCACACACACACACACACACAGAGACACACACACACACACACACACTGTTGGTTGATGTTGGTTTCCCTGGTTAGTGTTTGAGACTGGCCACGGAGGGCTGGAAGGATGCGGGGAGATGCTGATCACAGTGGAGTGTACTTCAGGTCTGAAGGTCTTCACATGAAGCCAGAACTGAAACAGAAGAGTCCGATTCAATTTCACTCAATGTCTTCAACCTCATTCTTCACTACTGGCCACTTTTGTTCTGCTCCAACTAAAACCTCTCCAGGTTCAGAGAGCAACAGGAAAACCAGTCTTTACATTCATCTGACTGGAATAATTCAGCCATCAGCATTAAATCTGATTCATTAGTAGGTTTTAGAGCGGAGTGTTTTCCTACCTTGAGGAGAACTCTTGTGATCCAGAACACTCAGAATTTATCATTGAACTGCGGTAAACATCCTCGCGCTCTATTCTGTGTGTACTTTCTTTTTGAGGCTGCCATGTGAAGATAAGCGTCTTACTTCTTGCGGTCTTTGTCCTTCTTCCCGTTGGCCGTGAGGCTCTGGGCCTGCAGGAGTTGAGCAGCGGCTCGTCTTTTGCCGAAGGAGCTCTGGTCTTCTTCAAAGAGCCGCCGCTTGTCCTCGAGAGTGGCCTTCTCGTCCGCATGGAGGCGCTTCAGCTGCTCGAAGCGGCCCTGCAGCTGCAGCCGAGAAAAAAAAAAAACCACAAGCGCAATGATTTGCCGTCAAAAGAAGAACTTCACTTTCTCGCTGAAAGTCAACTGCATGTAAAGTTGTTGGATTATTGGTTCTTTGAGGATTTAATCAAATAAAAAGAAGAAACGTGAAGGGAAGGCAGAAGCTTAAAGGGAAAATATGCTCACATTTATTCCGAGTACACAAAACTTTCTCCCTCGAGGGGAAATATATCAGAGCTACTTCCGAACATTTAAAAACAGCACACGCCATTTCATTTGTTTAGGAAGGGGGGAAAAAATCATCAACTGAGGGAAATTAAAACAAAAAGCAATTATGTTCGACCCCAAGGGGATAAAGTGCAGAACTTCTTTCTTTTTTGAAGTCGAAGTGTGTGACAGTGTTGAGTTTACCTCGCGCTCAGCCTCCTTCAGCTCCGCTTCCTTTTCCTTCACTCTTTGCACAAACATCTGTCTCATCTCGTCCTCTCTCCTCTGCAGCTCCACCAGGAACTCCTGACGCTTGGCCTCGTAGGTCTGCTGCAAACTGCACACACACACACACACACACACACACACACACAGACGGTTGTAGGTCATAGTAGTGAGATGCATCTTTGTCTGCTGGTTGTGAGCGGCTGCCTCACCTGACAGGTTTGCACTCTGGGTCTGTGTCTTTGAAGCCCATTTCCTCCAGTTTGCAGCGTCTGTACAGCTCGTAGTGACGGGTGTGTGTCTGTTCTCTCAGGTCCTCCATGTTCACACAGATCAGCATCTCCCTCAGCTTCACAAAGTCGCAGTGATTCTCGTTCTCCACTGGCGCACATCAAACGACAAAAGGACAAACCGTAGCCGAGGTTATTTTACCAGCGCGGATCAGTTTTTATAGCCCTGATTTAATGTCTAACGATCGGACCTGTAGCTGATAGTAAATACACCGGCTGAGCTTGTTGTGCAGGTCACAGATGTCACAAAGCATCATGGGATTTATTCACTAACTCAATCAAACAATATGGGACAATCTGATCTCTGTGTGTAATAATACAATGAAATTTAAAACAGTGACAGTTGATGGACAATAAGGGAAAAACACAAAGAGGTTAGTCCTACCTTGTACCACGCCCCATGGATACTGGCGAGCTTTCACCATTTTGTTCCCAACGCTGACTTCTTCTGTGCTGCCAACCACAGCGAATGGCAAATGACCCTGCAGTGGAATTCACAAGCAAATAATTAATGTAGAGATTATTTGATTAAAGCTGATTTAGGTGTACCATCAACAACACATCTACATATCTGTCTGCGCAGATACACACTTGTGGGAAAAGTATGTAAAAAAATATGCCTCAAAGGACTTGTAAAAAAACAACAACAACAATGTGGTAGCAGCCTATAAATCCACCATTAGAAGAAAGTGTTGGTGTGTTTTCTTACATTCATAGTGGTGTTGACTTTGGCCACGGTCTCGTCATCCAGGGGGAACTGGTAGATCTGGACGCCGTTGCTGACCAGCTCACTCATGATTTTGATCTTGAACTTGTGCAGTTCGCTCTTACTGATGGTGTCGGCTTTGGCGATCACGGGGATGATGTTCACCTATGGCACAGTGGAAAATGTATCAGTACAATAGTGTGCCCCCCCCCCCCAAATTGTATATATTAATTCATGTGTAGTTTTGAATGAAATAGTTTAAGACACGACTAATCACACTCATTCCCTCGAACAGAACAGGTCTTGATGTAATAAGTGACTGAACTGACCTTAATAAACTGTTCCGGAATCTCAGCCAAACGGAACTCCGGTCAAGCAAAACAAACAGCCCAGGCAAAACTTAACCAAAATAGAATTTTTATTTATTTTATTTAATTAACTCAGATCGCTACAAAAAAATGTTGTTATATAAAGCATGTTGCATTGATGTTATTTTTGGCCCAGCGGCTCAATCTGCTGCTTCAGTCATCCTACATTCCTGTCTGTCTGTCATCTTGTCGGACCAAACACAGGCTTGGAGTGAGCCGCTGCCACTGAGCAAAGCTTCTGGACTCAAGACCACACAGTCGAACACACACGCACAGAACACACTCACACACACACACACACACACACACACACACACACTGATCCCGGCAGAGAAGACAAAACAAAGCCAGGAGATCTGCTCCAACAGCTGTCTGAGTGAGTGACTGTCTGTCGCTGCTGCAACCCTCAACAATCATCTCTTTCTGTGTGTATCTGTACAACAACACAAAGGCACAACTCCAGTGTGTTTGCGTGAGGTGATTACAGCATTCCACCACTTTTTCTATTCCTTTCACATGTAGATCGGGGTTACTGACACTGCGGCGCAGTGGAACCGCACAAAAAACACAAAGTCAGTAGACACAGAGAGCATGGGAAAGTTTCTGACCACTTCAAGAGGAATAGAGGGGGGTTTCCTTGGCGGCCTGGTAAAGCTCTCCCCCAACAGTCAGGCATTAAAACAACCACAAATTATTCGCTCATGCAGAAGCCCCAACACCAACACTGGTTTTTAATCAGTTTTCATGGTGTGTTCACATCTACTTCCTTACAAACTTCCGATGAAAACCACCAAAAAGCCACTTTCTCTGCTGGCAAACTCAAAATCTGGCATTATTTGTTCCATTTCTGATTCTTTTGAACAATGACCGGATTAACAAATCCAAGTTTGCTTTTCTAAAGAAGGTAATCAGCACTAATTTTTAACTTCTCAGTCTCTTGAAGAAGTTGGCCGGTTGGCTATCAGTTTACTGAAATAAAATATTGTCCTCCTCCTGGAAAATACTTCGCCCCAGTAAACAATTTTATTTGAGCTGTTGTAGACCAAATGTTTTTTTTTTTTTTTATAAAGACATTAAATATATATTCAAATAAAAGAAAAAAATGGAAACAGAATAAAACAGCTGTCTGTAATGCTGCTAAATGTTGATAGTGGGACACAATTACACACACTGAGCCGTTTCCTCTCTGGGTTTATATAGTCTTGGATGTTTTTCGCCTTCACAGATCTGCTGCTTCACGTTTTGTCTCCAGCTATCATCACTGTCATTCTCCCGCTCCTCCTCCCAGAGGCACATCATTCTCGGTGACATCCAAAACATTTGAGATGCAGCATTCTTACGGCGTTTGAACAGCCTATTCACATTTAGCTGGCTTGTTATTGCCCGGTGTGATCACCCAGTCTCTGTAAATCGCACGCACCTGACATTTAAGTAGTATCTTCACATTGTTTTGGGTAATTCAGAAATCCCAAAACTGTAAAGCAACACAGAGAAAATGTATAGTGAAAGCAATATACAATTCCTACCTTGCTGTCAAGTTTCTTCATGGTGACCAGGTCGAGGGATTTGAGTGAATGACCAGAGGGGGAGATGAAGTAAAGGCAGGCGTGGACTCGAGAGTCGTGGTAGTTGTGAAGAGAGCGCTTGATTTTCAGCTCCTCCTGCAGGTAACTCTCAAACTGCCTGTCGATGTAGTCCACCACAGGCTGATAGCTGCAAGACAGACATACAGACACACGATTGGTGATCTTGGTGACCTGGCAAAGGCAGTGCTCGGTGTCGTTCACTTTTAACATTCATTCATCGCTCACACTTCAAGGTCGTCACTCTCACCTCTCTTGTTTGTTCATTTGGTCTCCGAAGCCCACGGTATTCACCACAGTGAGCCGCAGCCTGACGTTGCTCTCCTGCAGGTCGTAGGTTTGAGCCCGGAGCTTTACCTGAGGTTCAAAGTGGGACGACTCGAAGTTCTCAAAGTTGGTATTGAATAGAGTGTCCATTAGCGTTGATTTGCCAATACCGGTCTCACCTGGAACATGGAGGGGGGAGAAGCAATATTCAGTAACTGTGTCTCACTGAGATTTAATATTGTTGTGTTAGTATTCATTTCATGAACTCTTTGAAATTGGAAATGGATAAATGTAAATTTGAATCTCGACATTCACCTGAGACGTCACATTATTAAGCACTACGTGTGTGATTGTGATACATTTCTGACGAGCGCTGTGGAAAGCACCTTTAAGATAAAACAGTTGAAGTGATTGTGTTTGTGTGACTTTGTAAGCACAGGTGTGAGTGTATGTGTGTGACAGGGTACCGATGCAGAGAATATTAAAGCAGAAGCCCTGGCAGATGGATTTGTTGACAAGCTGATCGGGGAGGCTGTCAAACCCCACATGGCCAGCGAGTGACAGAGGACGGGCTCCTTTATCCTGTGGAACAAAATCCATCAGACATCAGACAGGCGGCTCAAAGTGATGTTGGTGTGGCTATTTTATTGCAAGAGATGGTGGATAGAGGGGTACCACCATTGTACTTCCTGCAGTTAACACTGACAATACATTTGACCGTTTACTTTTTTGTGCATCGCATTGTATCTTTGCAACATCATGACAGAACGGCTCTGCTGTCAATCAGTGAGCTACATGTATAATAAACATAACACAAAACTCAGAAGTAAGAGAATCCCTGCCATGCGCGTGGTAGAACTAGTTGCTAAAAATGTGAACCTGGTAACACAAACACAAATTTTGAGCAGAAAAACATTCACATATATATATATATATATATATATATATATATATATATATATATATATATATAGTTTGTGAAAACATTCACGCTAAAGGCTTTTGACCAGATCTGTCTGAGGAGAAACGTTGTTCTTAAGAGATTATCATGTGCTTAAAAAAACAAGTAAGAACATTGTCAGGATGTCCTACAGGCTATGGTATTATTCTTTTAAAGACAAACTTGGACGGAATTACTGCTGTGTGTGGCATCTGAATTATTGTTTGACTCCATCGGCTTCCTGCGGTCTACAATGTCTATTCAAACATGGTGATGCAGGGAAGATGAATAATTAACCATATTTAAACCCAACATCCAAATCGAATTATTACTTATATCTGGTAAACCTAAAGAAGTAAGTGGAGATTATAAAATGCATACAATGTGAGTCGATACGTATTATTTACAGCCATTTGGTTAGCTTTTATATGGTGACATAGTAGTTCTAAATTTAAATCACCGGTAAATAATCCATTACAATCTGGTAGGTAGAAGAGCTAAGTATTTTATGTGGTCTTAACCAGGATCATTTCTCAGGTACTCTGATGCCCTCGTAAAAGTAACTTTAGTCAGTTTCAGTTAATCAGACAGTAACAACTAACACATGACTCACGTTAAAGAAACTCCTTAGAACATTTCATTCATGCAGATTGTTGAAAGTCTTTGTTGAACTGTGTCAGATTTCTAGATTTCATTCAGATATGACGCAAAGAGAAGTTGCGTGACACATTTATCCGAGTTTAATATGGATTGATGTCTATTATTTGAGCTTAAAGTGAAGAATTATCTCCACAAAGTAATGAAGCAGGGCTAATGTTGTGTAGTAATGTTGTGTTAGCCAGCTAGAGCTAGGGCCCACCGCTGTGGAAAAAGAGATTTAACAGTGAGCCTTTCAGAAAGTAACAAATACATACAGGTTGAACGCCATACACTTTTATGGATCTATACTAATGATATTAGTAAAACCTCCCTCGCATTAGTATGGTTGAAAGATTTCGTAAAAACTTCAGGCAGAAAGTTCTCGGACAAGCTAACTTAATGATAGCCGCGGACACTCCCTATTCAACTGTCCACAACTCCGTCACACGGCGAAAAGAGAGCAGAAAAACACGTACCGGCTGCCGAGCAACATCAGTGGAAGCCATGCTTTCAGACAAAAGTTATTATTCTTAATAAATACACAAGGAAATCTACAAAACTAACAAAGAGCGACTTTTTCAGGGAGCTGCTCGGGACCGCCTCACTGGAACGTCGACACAACTGGACAGACCGGACCACTCGAAGTAACGTAGGAATGAGGTCACCAAAATGGTTAGTGCAATTATTTTAAAGTCACATTTCTGCTTTATAAAGCAAGAATCATTACAATTGTGACCTAATCCTTGTAATAACTAGATTACACTATAAAAAATCTAGATGATTCCAGCAATACCATAGTATTTTAGTGAAATATAAATAACTCTCACCCCTGATTTGATAATGGCGCAGCCCAACTTCATTCTCAGTCGCTCCCTTCAGAGTTGTCTGCTACTATTTCTCTAAAGGATGAGCAAGGTTTTAAAGTTTTAAGAGACGATCAACGTCTTAAACTTTTTGAGAGATAGCTATGTATTCGAAGACCAGGTTGTGATCACTTGTTTATTTTCATTATTTCAGTTTTACCTCTAAAGACTTATGAGATGCTTTGCAGAGGCTCCATTGGACATATTCTTCAGCATCAAAAGAATGTTGTAAAATGTTTTTGGATTGAGTTATTTACAAAACAATAACAGTCTGAAAATCTGAAATCTTGTTCAGGTACTCATGTAAATTGAATCGGTTTATTCGATTTTCAGATCCTTTCAGTCTGCTTTTATTTACATTGAACACACTGGCCTTCGTGAAATGGGTGTTAAGAGTCTTCAGATGGACCAAAAGAAAGAATAAAATGCTATAGTTTTCACAAGAAGGGGGTGTTAAGAACTTAAGAAAATGTTTTGTGCTATTCATTGTTTCTCAAATGTAAATTATGCATGCATTTAAATTGACTTTCTTTTCCTTTTATTGAGTTGTTTTATAGAGGAGGCATATTATCAAATTCCAGATCAATTTAACCACTGTACTCTAGTGGGCATGGATGATGCTGTTGTATTCCACATGACTCCCACCAATGCAGCCGAGGATGGCATTTGGGGAAGGTGTTGGCTTCCTTGCAGGAGGACCTTTACAAGACCTTTTACTGGGTTGTTCAAGGAACAGGAAACTCTTGAAGTTTGTCCTCTTCTTCCAGCCAGGTATGATAGGGTGACACCTATTAAAGAAAAAAGAAAACACCATTGGTCTATTCATGTCATTCGTTTGCAGGCTTATGTGCAAGCAGGCTACAAAAGTGCAATCAGTCAAACGTTATGAGTAAATCCATTGACCTCTGTGAGGAAAAGCTGGAACCAAAAGTGGATGTTCACTCAGGGTATGCACAGATTATTGCCTTGACCCTGAGTATCGAATGTGTATGTGTATAATGTGTCTGCAGAAACACCATATACACTGTGCATAAATCATTACCGTAGAATAAATAAAGGTAATTTCATTTTCAACGTGCAGATCAGCAGCAGATGAATAAAGTTCAAATCGTGGACATGGATTAAATTGTTTTCTCTATGGGTCGTCAAAAGTCTGACTTTCACACGAGTCCGTGAACGCGGCATGGTCCTCCCGTTTGGCCGCTTCATGGAGGACGTACACGGCGCGCCCCCTATCGACCACAGCGCAACACTGCTCCTCCCCATGGAGGAGAGGATGAGCAAGAGGCCGGAGATGAAGAAGAAGATGATGCTGTCATCCGTTGTCACCGACCTAAGTGACTGAGCAGAAACATGTGTTCGCCCTGAAGCGTCACCGTGCTCTTGCGCGAGAGCCCCGGGGAGGAGGACGATGGCGTCCCGGTGCACGGAGCAGGCCGTGCAGGAGTTCCTGCTGGAGAGAGGAGGGAGGGTCCAACAGATGGAGCTCATCGGTCATTTCCTAACACATCGCGAGGAAAACGAGCCGAGCAGCGACGAGGTGGATCGCGAGGTGCTGAGACGCGTCGTTGACAGCGTGGGCTTCGTGCAGGTGGAAGACGGGGTGAAATTCGTGTGTTTGAACAGTGAAGGCAGCGCGAGCTCGGCGATGCGCGCGGACGCGGAACGCCACGAGCAGCACGCGGAATGCAACGGCAACATCCACGAGACCCTGGACAGCGACTATGTCAACGGTAATCCTGAAAACAGGGACCAAACAGGTACAGCCAAGCTGTTTGATCGCTGCTTTTCATGCACGTGTTTTATTTGCATCTGGGTTGTTGTTTTTTTCCACGTGTAATGACATTTAGTTTTTATTTACATGCCTGTCTCTTTATTTCTGTGGCTAGTTTGTCCCTACCCTCCCTATTAGTACCAGCAAACCGTGAGGTAAAGGGTTAACCATTGTTTTGGTTGGTAATTTCCAGGCTACTGATGTTGTTGTTTTTCTCTTTCTAATTGTGTAAAGCTCGTTACCAAGGATTTATATCCCCCATTGTATAAGAATAATGCTTTCATGTCGAAATCACAGCCAATTCGAATCATATCACAATAATGGAATAATAGCCACACTTACAGGACATTGGGAACTTGGATCGATCAAAAATTGCAATGTTTTCCACACATTGCATGGAGCTGTGTTCACCTGGATTTGAGAAAGATTCTCATTATGTTTTGTTACATTTTGTTATGAAATGGTGTTTTTAAACAACACTAAATATCTAATTGTTCATTTGCATGAATATGTTTGAATTTGATCTTTTGGTTAGAATTGATATGGAAATAGTATCTTGTTTTAATCACTATGACTTTTACCTTAGTCACATGATACCAGAAGATCTTATTTTTTTTCACTAAACCAGGAAAGGATGTTCTGGTGTGCATTTAAACTACCTAACTGATAAAAAAAAATCTCTATATATAAATATATATATATTTTTTGTTTCTACAGGATCAACATCTCCAATGTCTTCCAGCCTGGACAATGACAAGCAGTCAAATGGCAATGAGCCACCTGCAGCCCCACCCAAAACTAAACCCAACACTACAATGCTTATCCCCAATGCAGGAGGGGAGGTGAAGCTTAGGGACAGGAGGAGGCGAGAGTCAGCTCCAGTTATTGGAGTACCAGATCTGGACCAGGCTCCTGCCGGAGGGTCACACATCCAACAGTTGAGAGGGGCACGCAGGATATCCAAAGGGTCCCACCGGGCCATGCTGACCAGCTGCTTATCTGAGGACAGCGCGTTGGAAGGACTGGACGCGATTGGAGATATCAACACACCCAAAGGGAGCCGCAGGAACTTTATAGAGCTGATGATGAGTAGTTCCCCTCAGGTAGGATTGAAAGCTTCTATGGCTTTATTGCCATTAAACACTGTTTATTTTTGCAGTAGTTTTCGACAACTTTCTGCAGTGCATGAGAGTTTGCCGAACACGTGTTGAGCACAGTTATTTTTAATATACCAGTCCATGGGATAAAACACTAAATGCTCCCATCTTGTATTTTCTCCTTTCGCAGGTTCGAAGGTCTCTGATCAACCGAGGCTCACGCCTCCGGGATTCAGTGAGGAGTGACGGCGACTCGACTTCTCTCCTCTCCTCAGCCACCGATGAGGACTGTGCCTCAGTAACACTGGACCCACTGGAGCATGAGTGGATGCTGTGCACATCAGACGGCCTGTGGGAGAGTCTGCAGCCCCTGCTGGCGGTCGAACCCAGCCTCGTGGCCAAGAGAGACTTTGTGACTGGCTTTACCTGCCTCCACTGGGCCGCTAAGCAGGGCAAAGCTGAGTTGATCTCCCAGCTGCTGGCCTTTGCCAAGGAGAACTCTATACCTGTGAATGTGAACGTGAGATCAAGTGCTGGATACACGCCGCTACACCTGGCCGCCATGCATGGACACACACAGGTGGGTTGCGGCGACCGAGGTGAGAGTGGGGTGTCACTGTTACACCTGCTCAGTGGAGCGGGACCTAATTACTTACTCTCCAGCTGGAGTCAATGATCTCATAGTCCATTGTTGAAATGTAATGCCACACTGATGTAATGGTGAACACTGCTGTTATGCAACAAGGGGATCCTTGGTTTGAGTCGGGGCTTCAGGGACTCACTGTGTCAAGTTCCATGTTTACCTTATGCATAAGGTTCCTTTATGGTCCCCCAGTTTCCACCCACAATCTAAAGACATTTGACATTAATTCCGACTGTGAAATAATTGGTATGAATCATTATCATTCAGACAGTTGGTAGGAAATGGATGGTAGATTAAGCTTTCAGAAGGACTAAGTTCACACTGTGGCACTTGGACTTCAGGAAAAGGTCTGAAAATATACAAATACATTTTGACCAGCTACTGCCGGAGTCCTTTCAAGCCATACTAATGGAAGTAGTGAAAATACAAGCTTTACTATTTAGCACACATGAGTTTATTCTTGATATGGAGATGAAGAGCCTGTTATGATGAAAGATAACATCTTCTATCCCTATGAACCTGATCTGAGAGAACATCGGTCTTGTGAATGGTCACTTTGTGGTATAATAGTCCCATAAACCTCACAGTTTTAAAGTGATTTTTGCCAAATGAATGATCGGATGTGTGCATCTGATGTGCTGCGATTGGCAGGTGGTTCGTGTGTTGCTGTCGGACTGGGAGGCCGACCCGGAGGCTCGGGACTACAGCGGGAGGCGAGCCATCCAGTACCTGTCGCCCCCGCTGGCTGCCAACCTGCAGGAGGAGGGAGTGGTCACCTCGCCCGGAGCCGAGTCCGACGGTGAAAACGCGAACGCCGGTGGCGGTGGCGGTGGCAGAGGAGGACGTGGATGGAGGTTTACGAAAGTCCTGCAGAGCAATCTGAACCCACTGCGACTGCTGAACCCGCCGGCCGAGTCGGCGGAGGAACCCGGGAAGACGAAGGGCGGCATGCAGAGAAAGTCTTCCCTGAGCCGGCTGAACGCCCGGCTGCACCGCGGACGCCACCGAGCCCAGATCATCCACAGCGCTTCCTTCAGGGACACGGGGGAGGTGGGCAGAGAAGAGGTAGCGAGCAGTCCTCTGAGAACGAGGCCACTGTCCAACCTGTTTGGATGAAGTTTCTTAGCCTGCAGCAGCCAAACTTAGATAAATGGGTGAATCAGTTTGTTCTGGTTTGTTTGTTTGTTCACCTTTATATTCTGACTGGTCGGTTATCTCAATGATAAACACATCCTAAAATACAATGTGAAGCTGATTTTGAAGTGTGATCATTAGTATAGGATTCTAACCACAAATTTTAAGTTTTTATAAAACTAATTAATTTTGTTCCTTTCGCAGTTCTGACACTACTGTATGAGAGGAGGACTTGGGTTTCTGTAGCGTTTTATTTTGCCAGAGCGATTCATTGACTTGTTGATGTTTCTAATGACTAAATGGGAGCAGGTAGCAAAACTCCAGCAAGTTTCAAAGCAACGGGCAATGTTGCTGCAGATTTTAAATGTAGTTTTGTCTGAGTGCTGTGAGATTTGTACAAAAGCACTAACTGTAAGTTTGATTTCCAGAGTAATATATTTCTTAAAACCAATGTCTCTATTTTAACCTCTTGTAATTAGTCGGTGCTGATTTTTTTTTTTTTTAATTAAGTTTTACTAACGTGGACATTTTTTAAACATTTAGAAACAGATTTTAATATTCCAACTATTGTGACTCTAGATTTGTTGTATCAATCTCATGTGTTTGCACTTGTCACTTTGAGGATGGGAGAAAACTTTAACTGAAACCAGGACTGGTTTTGCTCTCCGATTGTACACATGACTCAAGACTTTGGCTATTAAATCAAAAGGGAGATCAGATTGTTACACCTTTGGTTACATCATGCACAGTTTATAAAGGACATATGAGGTTGTGTATTTTTAATGGACATTTAATTTTTGTTCAAATACTTTAGGGTTTTTTTTTTATTGTTTTTTTTTTGTTTTGTTTGTTTTACAGAAAAATTCTTCTCAATTAAACGGGAAGTTATGAAGCACAGGAATCACATAGCTTATATAAGATTTTTACTCACTAATGGACCTCAGACCAACTGAAACTACTTTCGCCTTGTTACTATATTGATTTGACGGTACAGTGATCACTGCCCTGACTAGTAATGACCTCTGATTTCACCCAGCCACAATTTGGTGGGATGGTTCGTATTCTCGCCTCAGAGCAAGAAGGTTTGGCGTTTCCGTGTGGAGTTTAGGAGTGTGCATGTTTTCCTTCTGCATGAATCGGTTTGTCTAAAAGCAGGCATTCGAGGCTAATGTCTCTCTTAGGTGTGTGTAATGAGTTGCGATGAAGTGGTGAACGTTCCGGGCTGTGCTTTGCCTCGACAGCTGGGATTAGCTCCAATGCCCTGTAACCATGAGTTGGATAAAGAAGTGTACGAGTTGGATGTTTTGTCCAAATGACAGTCAATCATGAAGAAGTCCTACTCAGAAAATCCACAGAGTCGGAATAGAAACATTTAAAATTCAGATTCCCAACCACCCAGTTGTGCACTGATCTGTTTTACAGTCAATATGCAATGAAACAAGCAGCTCCATCTCACATACAATATAAAATCTATGCTGGTTCCATGTATCGGTCTACTTTTCCATTCATTTGCTCATTCAGTATGTACCATCTGTGGATGTTCTAGCATATTTAAGTCTAGACTTTATGTTTAGCTGATGAGCACAGTGACCTTTTAATAGTTACCCAAATATGTGAACTCTACTTACCCAATGACACATCCTAGATCTCATGAATGTTCCCTCAGTATTTTGTAGTATTTGTACTTAAAATCGTAGGGCTTCGTGTAATTTATACCCTTGTTACTTTTGACGTTGAAATGGAACCTACAGCAGTACAAATCACTATCTGAGCCACATGAGGCGGGGACATGTCAATGTTGTGCACTGTTTACATTTTAGTGTCTATAAATATAATTGTCTTTCATGTTTGTGTACTGTGAAATAATCATGTAGTGCAAAAATACTGTTAACGAGCCACTGTCATCTTTGTATTCATTGATCATCCTTCGATGTGAAATAAAATAATAACAGTTTGCTGAGAAGTGAAGTTTTTCTGTCGTACACCAGACGCCCAGTGACTGTCTCAACGGTGCAAGCAGCACAATGACCGCGTGAGGAAAACTGTACCAGCTGTCAAACTGTAGGTCAGAACTATTAAAAAATGAAGAGCTCATTAAAAAATAAAAACAGCCAGGAGTGAATGTGTCAGATTGAACTAAAGCGCCGTGTTGTGTAAGCTATCTCGTCCGCTCTTCCTGCTGACACCAAGTGATTGTCCTTGTCTGGTGGTGCTGAATAATTGATGATCTGATGACCTCCTGTACCAGCTTTGGCGAGTGTTTACAGTATATCCTCAACTTCCTGCCCACACGCTGCCAACGTGCACTGCATCCAATACATTCACAGATACTTCTGTGCATGTGTATTTAGATTGATTATGACTCACCCAGAAATCCACACTGGTGTATGGTTTGTTGAGGTTGTGGTGAAAACTGTAATTCCAGGCAATTTCACAGCCACTTAAGTTTGATATATCGGAATGGTTATTTTTTTTCTAAGCTTTTCGAGAACGTTATGCATAAGAAGATGTGACGGAAGACAAATTGTTCAGGTTTAAATCCCTTATAAAAGGGGCTCTGTTGCATCTGTTATCCACAGCCTGTTGACAAGGGAAAAAAAGAAGTGAAATAAAGAGAAATTTAGTGATCATAAGCCTTTATAAGTGTGGGAGGGTTGCGGTACATTTTTAGTCAATGTACGGAGTGTCTGGGACTGAACAGATAGCTGCAGCCTTTACAATCCTCTTGTGGCACTGATGTGCTGACACCCTGTCGAGGCCTGTTCTTCAGATTAAATCAGCCATTGAAAGTCAGGATTACATCTAAACAGTCATTACGGCGAGGATATATACCGCATGTTGCCTCTGTAAGGCTCGTTCGTCAGAATCTGCTATTTTGACGCTACTTTGATCTCTGCTTTTGTCCCCAACTACAAGTGAAAAAAAGGGTTTGTGAAGGTCAGAAGTGAGGATTTTTGCAGGATACAGAGCTGCCTTTGGCTGTCTATCTATTAGATGACTGCTGATCAGCACAGAGGGGCTGAGCCTGCCTGACTGTAGCCACTGACCTACATACACAGTGAAGGGAGTAATGCCTATTATGTAAATTCCTCTGCCATCTTTTCTGGGAAACTGTGCCAACTTTTTTTTTTTGCCCAGGGCCTCCACTGTTGGAGTAATCCATGTCCGGACTGTCCACACCCTTCGCTTTCCCCCGAAACAGTTACAGTGATGATAGCAGTCAGACGAAACCGTCAAGTTTCCCACAGAGCCAAACGGACATCAAAAGCAAGTGACGAATACAGTTTCACAACAGCTTTCTTTCATTTGGTGAAAAAGAGACCTGATTTAAAAAAAAAAAAAACAAGGTTAATAATTGGAAGGTGTTGAGAAGCGAGGCGATGGAGGACGGTTCAGAAGTTGTTGTGGCTGCAGCGGTGGCTGAAGTGAATGACTTTAGAAGCCGTTCCCTTGCTTTATTGATTTGCGGTAATGACTTGTTGTCTTGGTCCCATGCATGATTTTTTCTTTCTCTATGGCCACTCAGTCCACTTTCTGTATTGTTCAACTTCAATTCCTTGTTTTGTTTTTTTGCTTGGTTGCACTTTTATCATACTTAACATTTTTGCACATTTCAGTTGTTTGTTTTTCTGGCATTTAGATATTGTGTGTACAGTTTGAAATATTTATCTTATATGTTAATTATTTAATAAAGTATTTATTTACTGGTCTGTCGTCCTGGACTTGATTCATCATTATTCTCTGGCCAGGAGAACCCATAGTCCTTCTTGCCTTTGGGCCCCCAGGGTGTCAAGAAACGCCCCTGCTGGTGTTGTGTGCGTCCTATATTCAATTAAATTTTATTTCTATGGCACCATCTCAAAACACTTTTACAGAGCAAACCCCTCAAAAAGAAGGAGAGAAGTAGGTAGGACAGACGGGTTCAAATCCTTTTTTCATGTTGAACCACCAGGGGTCGCTCTCTGGAAATCCCTCCACCTCGGTGCAGGAACACGTTGTTCCCTGTGAAGGTCAAAGTTGAGTGAATGCGGAAGTGGCTGTCTTGTGTGTTTGTGGCTGTTGTTAGTGGACCGACGGATGTTCCTCCGCCGCAGCGGTCGACTCCTATTACACGTTTAGCCTTTAACGTGTGTTTCAAAGAAAGGCCGGCCGATGTTAGGTAGGTGACCGTTAACTTTTCTTTCGTAGCCGATCCAAGCTAAGCACTGCCGCGAAGCAGCAGGACGTTGTTTGACAGAGAAAACGTGACGCGAACTAGCATAACACAGGTGTTAGCTTAGGTAACCGAAACATTGTGGACGCACCGGTCAACCATTATGTCCGCTGTTGTAAGGATATGTTTCACTTTATCTCGGCACATATGTCGGTTCTCTATGCGCCCGCCTGTGTTTTATTTATTGTTTAGATCCTCGTCAGTAACATTGATCAAACGTCAGCTAAAGTTTAGCGCTCACTTGCTAACGCGCTCGTCTCCTCAGCAAAGCTGATAAACGGGTCATTCAGAGACACACTATTAAATTAGCAATATAATAATACATGTTTCATTCAGTTTGAGGTTTGTCGGTAGTTTTAGCCTGAACGAGCGTTTACCGGCTGGATTGTTAAAGCGGGTCGTCTCTCAATCGGAAGGTTGCGGGTTACCTCCTTCATACTAATTCAATGTAAATCGCAAATATGTACATTAAAAAAATATCTCATATCTGTATAAATGCCTGGATTCCAAATATCTGTTTATTGGGACAGGCTTTTAATGTCCAGCAAAAAAAAGAAAGGATGAAATATATTGGCTATCTATTTTGGACACCTCCTTGTTTATTAAGTTAAACCTAATCTCTCTTTGGGGAAATGATGGGATATGAATATACTTAGCATACATTCAGGACAGAAAATCTGCTATAAATTCTGTAAATAAGGACACAAGATTTTAAAATGGAGCCTCTAAATATTAATGGTATGAAGACAAGAAAGGTGACCAATTGCAAAACCTCAGAATAATGTTTTGATGTGAAGCATTCAGTTCGTCAAGATAGGGAAAGAGTAATCAGTTCATTTTTGAACGAATGAAAGGTTTCAATTCAAAGACGTGAAACTGGTTGAATCATGCTGCAAAGAGATGAAAAGTACATTAAAACAATGACGAGCTACATACAGGATTGACACAACAAAGACTAAGAAATAGCAAGAGTTGGAAAGTATTGAACAATAATCCATCAAAGACCACACTCCAGAATACCATCTGTTTGAGGTTTTGCTCTCTGTGAAGTGCTACCCACTGAAAACCCAGAGTGGTGCTCAAATGCAGCAGTTTAATGACAAGCATAAAGTCCTTTAACTGCTTAATGTAATGAGCATCATTGTGGAGCTTCAACCGTTGGACTGTTTATCAGTTTGAATGCATGACGTGTCTGCAATTTACAGGATTAGCACTCATAGTTTTATTGTGTTTTATTTATACAGCAAAAAGCTATTCTGTGCGGTTCTAAGAGCTTGGCAAGAGGCAAGAGCTATACGATGAAATTAAAAAAGATCTTGAGCATCATCAGCAGATGTGGAAATTAAAAACAAGCAGCCTGAGCAGGCATGCTTAAGGATAATATGCAAGTTTTTTTTTTCATCAGCATGAAGCTAAGGTAGTGATTGCCTTCATCAAAAAAAAAAAAATTGTCTTTATGGATTAAAAATAGCACCCTTTCATTTCAAGACTACTTGTGTCTTGTCTTAGAAATGTATAATTTTTTTTTCTTTTAAACATTCTTGAATCTTTAAAGATGTGTGTTTTAGTAGACTCCCAATACATCAATTTCAGACTGCCGGTTGGTTGGCACTTCTTAGCACAATTTTCATGAATTGTATGCAATAATAAAATCCTTATTTCGGGTTACAGTCAGGTTTTTATCTGAGTGTCTCTAGCTGACAGTCTTTCCCGTGTCTCCAACCTTGCTGCAGCTTCTCCACCCGTCTGCAACAATGACCACCATCGTCCATGACACAACAGAGGCTGTGTGCCTATCCAGCGAGTACAACGTGTACCTCAAGCCCATCGCCAAGATGACAATCAGTGTGGCTTTGCCTCAACTCAAGCTGCCTGGCAAAAGCATTTCTAACTGGGAGGTGATGGAGAGGGTGAAGGCCATGGTTGCGCCGGACCAGTTTTCAGCACTGCGGATCTCCAAAAGCACCATGGACTTCATTCGCTTTGAGGGTGAAGTAGAAAACAAGACGGTGGTTAAGAGCTTGCTGAGCCGGTTGGATGGAAAGAGCATCAAACTCAGCGGTTTCACAGATGTGCTGAAGGTAAGGTTGACAGTGTAGCATGCACAATGCCAAGCTTGCATCCTCTGTGTTCTCCCTACAAGATTCAACATTAATGTGTTAATTAGTACATGTTTGTACAGGCATGTTGTGTGACACTCAAATGATTTTGCTTAATTGGGGGGGGAAAAAATGGGCAACTGAATGTACTCCATTCCTTCTCCTCAGGTGCGTGCAGTAGAAAACAAGGTGGACTTCCCCACACGTCATGACTGGGACTCCTTTTTCCGCGATGCGAAGGACATGAATGAAACTCTGCCAGGAGAGCGGCCTGACACCATCCACCTGGAAGGACTTCCATGTCGCTGGTTTAGTCAGAAAGATAGCCAGCTCCCAGACCGTCCTTCAGAAGAGGTCCTCATTGCTGTTTTCCAGGCATTTGGCAAGGTGGTTAATAAGTCTGTTTATCCAAAAGTTAATGGTCATTTGGCTCACTATCGATTCATTATTACTGTGCATTTCATGGAAGCAATTGACATTCCTTGTTTTATTTAGGTGCGAAATGTTGACATCCCCATGCTGGACCCGTATAGGGAGGAAATGCTGGACAAGAACTTCAACACATTCAGCTTTGGTGGTCATCTGAACTTTGAAGCTTACGTCCAGTATCAGGAATACTGTGGTTTCACCAAGGCCATGGACACTCTGCGGGGCATGAAGCTAATGCTGAAAGGAGACGATGGAAAGGCAGTAGCCTGCAACATCAAGGTACAGCAAGTTCCACCATAATGTATAATCTCATGTGTTAACCCCAAATCATTCTGCTCTGGACTCCATTCCAGGGTTTGACATGTTCAGTTCATTATTAAGCTGCATATGGCTTGTTTTACTCAACTCGGGCTACAAGCTTATTTTCTTTGTATAGTGTATACAGATTGCAGCTCTGATCTTGTAGGTTCAGACTTTGGATGTAACTTAATACTAGTACAGCACAGAAAGAAGAGTGGTGGTACATTTAGAACTTTGGGTACTAGAAAACCTAGCCCTCTGTTCAGTGATCTCTGGGAATGGAGCTGATCCGTTCTCGTATGGGATCTCGATATAAACAGTCTAGTCATAATTAACATTGTAATCCAAAAACTTGAAGTGTTTTCCCAGTTCCCGAGCAGGTGAAAGTCAGCGAGCAGTTACAGCAGCCTCTGTACATGTTTACAGAAAGATTTTCTCCTTGCCGTGAGCAGAAAGATTTTCTGTCAGAACAGTGTGAAAGGCTAATTTACATCCATGCATCACCAATTGTGGATGGTTTTGTCAGTGTACTGCTCTCATATTTGTTCTCTGTAGTCTGGATATGACAAAAAATAATATCGTATATGATTGAGTAATGTGTAATGTGTATTTAAGGCTTGTTAACTTAAATCCCTCTTCATACCCAGCAGCTGAGCAGAATGGCATCATTTCCCTCAGTATGTTAACTTGATGATACAGGACGAATGAGACCTCTAGCATATTTCTGTCGAGGGTCAGGAAATATCACAGATCCGTTCACTGTGTGATGCCTCCAGAGGAATTCAACAGTTATTGCAGATCTGTGGGGGTTCAACGATGAGATTGTTCTTTTCAAAAGCCACAGAGCAGCTTTAAGGCCTTTTAGTGGAATGAGAATTAAAGCCGCATCATCATTATTTCCAAGGTGCCGTCACTAGTCAGAGCCAAGCCTGTTAATCCACTGTGAAATCGAAGTGAGGGCTTTCAGGGAAACGTTCTAAAAGAGGACTCTCACGGTTTGATTTGCTGCTGAATGTCATTACTTGGAGAGAGAAAAAAAAACACGAGGGTGAACATTACAAGAGCTGACTTCCATGTCACCCGACTCTAACTGAAGTCATTGTCATTTGTGTGCATGAAGGACACTGATGTGGCTGTATAAAGGACAGAATCTGGAAATGGAAAATGGACTAATAGATTGAAATAGTCATTTGTAAATGAAAGCTAATTTAAATGACAAAAATGTTGAATTTAAATTCAAAAGCATGCCTGGACAATAAATCACGTGGCGTGTTTGTGTTTTCCTCAGGTAACGTTTGACACCAGCAAGCACCTCAGTGAGTTGGCTCTGAAGAGGCGTACCCTGGAGAGGCAGAAGTTGCAGGAGTTGGAGAGACAGAGGGAGGAGCAGAAACGTCGGGAGAAGGAGGAGGAGCAGCGACGGAAGGAAGAAGAAAGGTTTGATGGGAGACAAAGATGAAAATGAAGTCCAATATTTACAAAGATCGTAGAAAGCATTGGATAAACAAGTCTCAGGCAAAAGACATTCACAATGGATGTTTTCTCCAGGAAACAAAGGGAACAGGAAGAAGCGGAGAAGGAGAGGAAGAAGGAGGAGAGGTTGCGGAAGAAAGAGCTGAAGCTTCGTGAGAAGGAGGAGAAGAAGAACCTGAAGAAGCTGAGGCGGCAGCAGGAGGAAGAGCACAAGAAGCTGCAGATGAAGATCGCTATGGAGGAGCGGCGGTTACTGCTGGCTCAGCGCAACCTCGAATCAATACGGCTCATTGCTGAGTTACTGGGCAGAGCCAAGGTAAACAATCTACACAACACCCTTTAATTGATTTACACACAGATCAGCTTGAGAGATTTAATTGACTTCAGGTTTTTATGAAGAAAGAGTTTGATATGGTAGAAAGTGAGCCTGGCAAGATATTAGATTAGTCTTTTAACACAAAGACCCAAGAGCTTACAACTTCCAACCACGAAGGTTCACTGGCCTTTGCGGAGAACGGGAAAATGACTGAGGAAAACATATGATATTTCTCAGTGGCCTGAAAGAAATTATTGTGGATTTATTGGCCATTTTGCTCAAAGTGCATCAAACCATATGTAACCTGCATCGAAGGACAGGCGTCAAATTAAAAACAAAAACAAACTCGGGACTAGGAATGGAAATACTAGTATGTTAAAGCAATTTATAAAACTATAGTAAATTTTTGTAGAGTATCACGGCGATGGTACCTGGTGGGAGCTGTTAAATGCTTTTTATAAGGGTGGTAATAGAAAGTGTCTTTGGACAGTTGAATTACAGTATATTACAGTTATAATACAGTTTTAATTTTCAGTGCATCTTCTGCAGTGGCTGTTTTATACCGACCCGCAGCTATAAGGAGGAGGCCCACTAATAATCACACATTTTGGGAAATTCTCCAGCCATAAAATCACAATAAATCCTGCCAGTCCGGTAGTGAAAGGGTTAACTAATACACAGCAAATGGAAGGTATTAAAACTCATCAGTCGTTATGTTTTCAGTGTTCTTTCTCATGGCTGCCCTCTTCACTCTTGCAACGCGTTTGAATGTTATAATTGTATCTGTTTGAAACAAGTATTTGATGATTTAAAGGTGTTCCACTCAGTAAAAGTGAACGTCGTTTAGATCGGCCTGCAGTCTGACCGTGTGTTTTCTCCCCCGCAGGCCGTGAAGCAGCAGCAGCAGGAGAAGGAGCGGGCCGAGCGGGAGGAGCGGGAGAGGCAGGAGCAGGCCCGGCAGAGAGAGGAGCTGTCCCGCCTGCAGCAGCTGGAGGCCTGCCGGCGCAAACAGGAGGATGAGCTGCGCAGGGTGGAGGTGGAGAAGGAGCGAGCTCTGGAGCTGCAACGCCGAGAAAAGGAGCTGAGGGAGAGACTGCTTTGCAACCTCTTGAAGAAAAGCAGCGGGAAACCTCCTGAAGCCGCTGGAACACAGGACCAGAGCAGCCCCGTCACTGGAGAGGAGGCCTCCGGTTTGGGGGACGTGGTGATTCTGGGGGTCATGGGTCAGGTAAACGGCATGAAGGCTGACAAACACAAGCCGGTGTCTCGATCTGGTGCCCGCGCCCAGGTGCTGGGGAAAAACAAAGTAGCAGAGGCGAAGAGAGCTGGGGAGGATAGGAAGAGGGAACGGGAGGGAAGGAGGAAAGAGGCGGTTCGAAGTCGGAGCAGTAGGGAGCGAGCCAGCGACCACGCGCACAGAGAAAGGAGCTCGCACAGTCGAGGAAGGAGGCGGCGTTCCCGCGGTTACAGTCGAAGGAGGAGCTCCAGCCGCAGGAGGCGGAGCTCCAGCCGCCGGAGGAGGAGCTACAGTCAACACGGCAGCAGGAGGCGCAGTCACGGCAGCAGGAGCACAAGCTCCAGTCGAGAAAGGAGCCGGAGCAGCAGTGGGAGGAGTTACAGCGGAGGGAGGAGCCACAGGCGCAGCCATCGTCGGTGCAGCAGCTCCAGGAGTAGCAACAGAAGTAGAGAACGGAGGAGTCCCAGTCATCACAGCCGGAGATACAGGAGACGCAGCAGCAGCAGGAGGAGGAGGAGCCACTCCAGACGGCGATAAACTCATCAATGCTGCAATATGTCAGACTGACATTCTCACCACTTCAGGAGAGTACAGAGAAACTTCTGTAAAGTTTCACGTACCCAACTGAATTACCACAACTGGAGAATTTGGCATGAAATAAAAAAATAATGCAAAATATAGAGGAAAAAAAAAATCCCTGTAACAATGAAAGCCACTATGTGCAGACGAACGCTGTGGAAATTGCCACAGTTCATTCTTTTATGTTTTTATTCCTGTTTTATGCTTGAAAGTGTCTGACAGTAAATAAGTGTTCACAGTCCTTAAACTTGAACTTTGTGTGAAACCTTGAATGGAAGTAGATTTTTTTTTTTAATTTTAAATCTCATTGTGATGATTTGTTTGTCCAAATCAGAATTCTTTTTTTTTTTTTGTTGATAATTTGAATAACTTTACAAGTTTAAAGACTACTACAGTTTCACACACTAACTTGATCCTTGATTCTTCTTCAGTTTATTGCTGATGTAAAAAAAAAAAAAACTTGTTCATTTCTACCTTAGTAAATAAAAGTCAATATGACGTGTGCATGGAGTTTGTTCATATCTGCTGATTTGAGCTGAACTGACTTTCAAGGACACCTGATATGAATGATGTTCCGTAACAAATGGGACATTCCTCCAGATTTAAATTTGTCAAATAACTATCCTTATTTAAGATTTCAGTAATGATTCTTTTTTTGCACTAAGTGATGAGTTGCTGTTTCATCCCGTCTGCCCTCAGTCTGACTGAAACTTCAGCTTCCTGTCAGTCCGAGGTGTTCAAATTGCTGCCCGTGGTTCACTTTAATTGCTGCATTAAAAAAAAAACCCAACCAAATAGGAGCTTCTGCAACAGAACTGGAAGAAAATGCCGTTGAAGTCATGAATGGAAATGTCGATACTGCTCGACTGAGGATTGGGCAACATTGTAATTGTAACTTAAAACGTGTTTTTCAATTGACTTTGCAGCTTTGTGTTTATTTTAGTTTCACATTTTAAATAGTTTAAAGCGGTCATACGCTACATTCATTTTAATGGTTTTAGAACGGTGATATGTCCACATACTTGGGAATGACGCCCCAGAAGTGAAGAGACATCGCTACACTTCTTGTCAACCGTCACTAAGCAGCAGTGTTTGTGATGATCGTATTGTTTCACGAGTCACGAAAGACCTGTGACTTTTTTTTTTAATCTTCGTAACTGTTTTGCCTGAAAAGCATGTAGTGTTGAGTCAACAACTGAATCAATGTGCTCACTTGCTTCGTTTTTCTCTCCAAGACTTCTTAATTTTTTTCAGAATTTCTTGCTTCAGTTGGACAAAGTTTATTTGCAATAATGGCCTAAAGGTTAGAGAAGCAGACTTGAGGATTTGCAGGCTTGAATCCCTGAGGAGAAGAAAAAAAAAAGTAGTTTGAAAAACTACTTAGAAGCGTCTACACAAGTGAAATATTGGGACGTTTGGATGTTCGGCTTGCATTAATGCACACATTTTAGTGACGGATGAATATGTTCAGCCTCACAAGTTACTGTACAGCCTGTTTTTGTTGCTGTAATGAAACTTTTGAGGGGGATTGCCCAGATTTTGTTGGCAGTTCTGCCACGCCATCGTCACTGGTACTTGTCATAACAGAGAGTTTGTTCTGCATATCAGACACCAGAGCATGTCTGGCTTTTGTCACAAGTTGGTTGAAATAAACTAAAGATTAAGAAATGAAAATAAAGCATTTATTTGGGTTTTTTTAATTGTATATTTGTGAGAAAATAAATGTATTGAAAAGTAAGTATTGTTTCAAGGTACAAGGTAAACGTGATGTATCCAGTACTTACTGTCATCTGCATCAGTGGTTTCCAGTCGGACGTCTGGAATACATTGGGTGGGCGATCCTTTTCTTATGAAAGATAGCGATAAGACATATTATAGAATAGGAAGTAGACACGGGAAACTCACTTTTCTCGAAAAAAATATTTCAGAAAACACTAATAAACATAAGTAACTTCAGTTAAATACTAATGTTTTGGTCCACCTAAAGGTTCAAACCTTTTTACAGATGAGGTACCCTCAAAGATTTGGTTGTCCCACGCAGCTGATCACATTTGGGTTCACAAAAGCTTTGTGGAAAGCAGGTCTGGTATGAGAGTGCATTGGGTGAGTGATAATGAACAAGGCAGCACTGTTTCCACAGAGTTGTTTCTTTGTCTGACAGACTGAGCCTAATCTGGGTTATCTGGCTGTAATCAGCTTAGACCACTGCTACTCTCACCACTGCTGCTGGGTGGGCACTTTCTGTACTTTTAGTCGGGTTCCGTCTTCACGGGCTGCTCACACAAACACCTGTTTGAGAGGAAAAGACTGTCGGGGAAGTCGCGGATCTGGAAGAAACACACTGAGTCTTCCTGCCTGCCAATGGCTGAGTGTCAAGAGACGGCTTCACCTTCTGCTGACATGTACCCCAGAAAAATACTGGAGTATATGGAGGGCTTCCTCATCTCAAAGGTAACACCTGTGATCAGACTCAAATTACAGACACCGCACAGTTTGGGGTCTTCTACTTCAGGAGGTGCTAAAAGCTTTACATCACAGTGGCATCAGCACAGAAACAAAAACCTCAGTGACCATTTTCATCTCAACTTTAAGGGGTTGCTCAAGGTAGACATTTGTAAATCTGTTGTAATCTCGTTTTCTTTTTTTTGTTGTTGCTTGTATCAAGTTTTTGTTTTTTAATCCAATTTTATTCATATAGTGGCAGATTGTCTTTGTAAAAGGTACTTTATTTTTGATGCATTTATAGACTTAAAACCAGAAACTCTCTCTCTCTCTGTTTATGCAAAACTTCTCTTTGTTTACATGCATTCATGTGATGCATGATGAGAAAATTGACATGCAATTTAAAATCAAACATAAGTTGAATGCTTAAACATAATGCCATACAGTGAAATGTTAAAACATCAGGCCGTCAGCTTACATGCTTTCATAGATTCACTGTCAAGTATGGTTTTGATGATTATCTTCTTTTTTTTTTTTTTTAGCAATAAGGTGGTTTTCACTGTAGCATCCCTGATCTCTCAGCTTGGTTCCCAGTGCCGCGTTACCAACTAAAAGATACATCATCCTTTCACTGAAACACTGTGTGGCAGTATTGCATGCCACCGCGGGCAGCACACCTGCTTCCTATCAAGGGCTTAATCACCTCTCTGCCACACACTGCAATCCGCAGCACATCAATTAACCAGCAGTTGTTTTTCATCTTGGTAAATTTTTAAACTTTCTGCATATTGGACAGTCCGGCAAGCCCATTTTGCATGTTTAACAACCCTGCTCTTAATAATCAAAAAATAATAATGAGTTGAAAGAATGTATTTCAGTTTGACTCCTCGGCACAACTTTTCACTCACCATGCAGCTAGTGTTGAAATAGAAAAACCTTTTTCAGATGAATAAATGTTCAGGTTCATATTCAAATGTGAAACCATTTGAAGTGGATGAATAATTAAACTGTGTGAATTTGCTGTTTTACCACTAATTGAATTCTTTAGGAGACTCGACAGCAGCTCAGTTGTCTATAAGTGGTCTGCCACTCAATTGTTTTGCATTCAGCTCAGGTCACTCTGCTTTATTGGCATGACTGTCGGATAAACCATATTCCCAAAGCCATCACATGTATCTGAACACAAATTATGCATATTAATAAGGCATTTCAGGGCATTTGCTCCATTGAGTGCAGAGAGTGTCTGTGTTAAATGATGTAAAACTAATGTTATCCAAAGTTGTTTGATTCTCCCTCAAACTTATTTTCTCTGATCTTTGACCTAGACAGTGTTCACATCCTGTGAGCTGGGGGTGTTTGACGTGTTGGAGGCTGCAGAGCGCCCTCTATCGGCGGAGGAGATCAGTCAAGCGGTGGGTGCCAGTCTGGATGGCACACAGAGACTGCTGGCTGCATGCACCGGGCTGCAGCTGCTCAAAGCACAGCAGGGCATTGGACAAGGTCAACACACACACATACACACACAAGCTAAATTTGTGTTAATTATCAATGGGATCCTCATCTGGACTAACACACTCATTTTTAACATGAACGTTTTCCTTCCTATCGCTCTTTTCCACAAGATTTCTATTTTTATTGGTTTGACATCCATTGCACAGCTGCTGCACCCCCTCCAGGAACACTCATGATTGTCATGTCTGCTTGTCTCAGGACAAAAGGTCAAACTTTCTATCAACGCCTGCACTCAGTCATCTCCCACCACCTGTTTCAGTGTTTTACAGTAACACGGAGCAGGCTCGTGCGTACCTCACCCGATCCAGTCCCACATCCCTCTACCAGGCCATCCAGTACAGCTCCAGGACCATCTACCTCTGCTGGCACTACCTGACCGACGCCGTCAGGTCAGCATACTCAATAAGCAGCTCAGACACTTTTGATTTTCAACAATTTTATTGACGTATATACATGGAGACGGAGCATTACAAGTTGCCCATTTCACTTTTTACCCACCCAACCTGCCCATGAAATAAAATAAAATCCAATTACATATAAAGATCTAGGAGTGGTATTTGCTGGAGATAAGTGTTTCTTTTTAATGTGATGATTATCTTTTAGTAAGTGATGTCAGGCCACATTGTATATTTGTTTATTAAGTTTCAGTCAATCGGAGGGCTACTTGGATTACTGTAACTTGTGTGACACATGCATTTCTATATGTACCGTATTTCATCTAGACGCTGTAACTCAAATTATTTAGTTGTTTTGAGAGATCAAAAGAGTACAGAAAATGAAAAGTACTGTTACAATGACTGGATTATACTTAATTACAATTAAAAGTACTGCTGTTAAAAATGCTCCATTAACAGTACAAACACTCCTCTGAATAACAGTGATTTTTAAACCGAATTCAGTGGAATTGTGAATAGATTTAGTTTACTATTATATGAATGTTCAGAGCATATTTCTCAGAACATAAAGTACATTAATGTAGATATAAACCTGAAGTTTCTTATTAAAAGAACAAAGGTATCACTTGCAGAAATACAGATGAAAAGGTTTGAGTAAGTGCTTGAAAATAGTGAAGAAGATTACAGGGTGTAAATTATACGAGGGGAAAGAGTATATGTTATGTACGGGACTAAAAATACGGCAAAATTATAATTACAATACTGCATTCCCACCGATTAATCTATTCAGCTACCTTTGAAATACCAAAGTTGCATTTTATATAATTTCTGTGTGCATATAATCATTCGGGAGAGTGACGAGAGGGAGTGTGAAACCATGCACAGGTGGGCAGAGGTAGACTGAGAAAACTGCAACTGCGATTTGTCGCCGGAGACTGTGGATTTGGGTCCTCCATCTCTGTTGGAACATGGTCTCAAGATGGCTTTTGTTACATGTGAGGAAGGATCGCCAGCAGCTCTCAGACAGCATGACTGGATTTAGCTCGGTTGATGAGTGACGTCCAATCTGTGTGAAAAACACTGAAAGAGACGTACCAGCAAAAATAACATTGAGCCCAGTGAGACTTTGTGAACTCAATGAGTCATTCTTTATGGAAAGAGTGTGGCACAGAAAGAGACATCCTTTTTTCTGATTTTCGGATGAATTTAAATACCTGATCATTTCATCTCTAACTGTGAAATGAAGTGGAATTTTAGCAGTAACGCATTCAAACCTGAGAATTCATATATTGATCAGTTTTGCATTGATTTATAACACGTGGAATATGATTAGAGAGGTCAAACATAAATTTAACACTGTTTGATATACTTAATGATATTTCTGTCTTTGCCTTGCCTGAAGAGAGGGAAGAAACCAGTATGAAAAGGCCTTTGGAATCAGCGCTGAGGACCTTTTTCAAGCTTTGTACAGGTAAGAAGTTGTCTTTGTGTGTTGAACACACACAGGCACACGGACACGCACACACAGATCAAACACAATCCCACTAATTTATATTCATGCCCTGTCTCGCCATCTGAAGACTGTCTGTCACCCCCCCCCCCAAAAAAAAAGACAGACGTGTGAGATTCATTAGAAGGCAGGGAATGTGTGAGGGAGAGACAGAAAGGGGGGAGGGTGAGCAGTGATGTGAGGAAGCTCGGGGCAGAGAGGCACAGAGGAGGAGAGAATACATCTGCCATTGTCCTTGAGGTCTGCTGTGTTTATAGTATCTCGTGCCCACAGTTTTAACGCTTCGCTGATCTGCTGGTCAGCAGTTTTCAGGGGTGACACGCACAAAAGTTCACACTTTTGTTTGCTAATAGACTTTGATCAGCTCGCCTCAGGCCCGACACAGTGGAACACAACCAGCCTATCTGTCCAGCGAGAAACACCCAGGAATAACTCCCTGGGAAATCCTGCTATGTTTTCCTCATCAAGTCATGATTTGCAAAATGAGGGCACTCTGACGGGACGGGATCTGACAGAGATGTTCATTTTGATTGTTGATTTTCAATTCATCTTTTAGCTCATGACCACCTTTTTAGGTAATAAAGGCAATAGAGACCTGGCTAATATAAAAAGTCATGCAAGCAAAATAAGCTATGGCCTCAGCACATAATGTAATGCACCTTTGTGTGGATATATTTAGAGTTCAGCGTTAACTGATTGAAAATTAAGACACCCTATGAGAAAAACTTTGAGCACCTGCGCACAATTGATTTAATGTGGAGAAGCAGTTGTTTGTCTCTGATTTCCCCTGTGAATACTGTGGGTAAATTAGCAAGGGGGAAACAACCACTGAAGTCGTTCATCGCCCTCTCGGAGCAATGCAGTAGGAGCAGGATGATTCAAAGCTGGCTGGATGACTCAGACTCCTGTTTACTCATCGCCATTTAACCAGTCGTGTACTGCACCTGAATAATTCACAGCCAAGTGGCTGTCTGTATTGTGACTTTGTCATACTTGGAAAAAGCAGAGTGTAGGGTGGATTTAAGCTTATTCAGAGAGTTAAAAGATAATCTTGCTCTCACATAATGAAACATAATATCTGTTTATTTTGTTTGTTTGTTTCAAGCTACCTAATCTGGTTCATGTAATTGAATAGTACAGCTCAATATAAGTCTAAAAAGACAAATTCACTTTTACTCACACGACCAGAGGTGAGGAGTCGTGTACTAGACAGATGCAGTATCTCTGGGGATGTCGCATTGTAAAATTAATCAAGTGCCTTCAAGATAATTCCAACTGGAAAATCAGGAAATGAACACACCCTGTGAACAATGCAGCTTTCACTGCCTAATGAGATTTTATTGAACATTCTAAGTGTAAATGAAACCCTTTGCAGGATATTTGAATGCATACTTGTTCTCCAAGTTCATTCAGGTTTCAAGCATGTTTAAACATGCAAAGCACATTGTCTGGTTACGTGAACCTTTCATTCTCAGTGTAAAAGCCCATAAAAGTACCATTATTGTAATAATCTGCGAATTTAGGTTTATTTTTGTTTGGACCACCAAATCTCTGCCATAAATGTAAATCCCTGTCACGACATGAATGAATAAATGATTGACAGCATCGACTTTGACTTTCTGCATTTGTTTTAAATAAAAAGCACTCATTTCAAGCTAAAAGCACTCCAGCAACTAGCCAGTCATGCTTGACCTAACCCTCCTCTTTATTACTGTACATGACATGAACTGGCAAACCATCTTCAAATAGCAGTTTCGTCCTGTCTATTGTAGTATGTGCTGAAGCTGGAAACTATGCGTTTATATTTTCAGAATTTATCAGCCTAACATCATCAGTAATACGGATTGAAAAAGTGTTTTTCTCGTGTTTTCTACAAGTATGCATCAATTTCAAATTGACATTTAATACTGTTTATGCGTTCTGGAAGACATTGTGAAGTTGTGTATTTATAATCCCACAGCTTTACTTCATGCTTGTTTGGTGAGACAATAGTGTTCATTACAAGAACTTCATCAAGAAGATCATCATCGTTGCGCAACTTGCATTTTGAACAATTTCGGTAGAAAATTAGGACGCAGCTCAACTATCTGCTGCTGTGATCCTCTTCCAGCATGGACAGAAAAATGTAACATGACAGTGTATGTATCATGTAAATATAATACTTCAATCACTTCTAGTTATTAATTTTTTTGATAAATGATGATAGGCCAGAGAGATCAAAGTCATAAGACAGCAACCGACTATAACCCACACAGTACAGATATGACAGAGACCTGCAGGGATGCTGAGGATAAAAGACAAGTCAGCGGCGGAGGGCAGATGGATCGTAAACTGCACGTTATAATGATGTATACAAGGACAGGGATAACAAGGCTAAGCACTATGTCCCCGATATAATTGAAGACAGGATGACATAGTGTGCAAGTAAATGCTCTCCATCGTGGTCAAAGGGGACTGAAGATGTTGTTGTTCGGGGGCATTCAATAATTTATAGCCAAAATGTTTCCAAATTAAACTTGACAGTCTGCTGTTTGGCCTCACAGTCATTTCATCTTTTCACATCCAATACAGTCAGAGTCTGAGGCCAACAATGAGTCACTTTCAAAGTTCTGGAGGTCGCTGTGTCATCGGCTACAGTGAAGTATGGATAAATAAAATTCTCGTTATCAGTACAGAGCATGTGTGCTTGTGTGTGTGTGTGTGTGTGTGTGTGTGTGTGTGTGTGTGTGTGTGTGGCCTTCATGGCACAGGGCAGAGATTGCTCAGAGCAGCAGGAGTCACCACAGGCTCTTCTGTTCTGCTGCACACACACACTCACGCAGCGGTGTCACCACAGGGAGAAACTTTATGTATGAAGAGTGTGTGCATCTGTCTGTTGGCAAGTAGCACCTCAGGTGACGGCTTACAGAAAGTGATAAGCAGGTTTTTACTCCCATGAAGTGAGACATGAAGAGAAGAGTTGCAGATAGAAAAATAACTGTTTCTTTATGTGTGTGTATAGGTCTGAGGAGGAGATGGTGAAATTTATGCAGTTAATGAACTCCATTTGGAACATCTGTGGTAAAGACGTGATCACGGCCTTTGACCTTTCACCGTTCAAGGTCATCTGTGACCTTGGAGGTAAGTTTTAAGCAAGCTGATTGGGTCAGCTCATTTCCATGTGGCTTTGGGTGTGCGGTAATTAACATTTGTCAGGTATCAGCTTGGCAGCAGCTGGCTCAAGTGCACATGTATTTAAAACATTTAAAAATTGCACGACAACCACTCAACTGCGACCTTGTTAGGAGGACTTTAAGTAAATAACACAAACTCCACCCCATACGATAATCACATCCAGCTCTGCCGATGTCTTTAAATTTAAAATCACCAATTTATTTAACATGTATGCCTTAAAAAAAAGTGCTGAGAAAAAAAATTCCCACTGTATGTATAAAGAACATTAACTACCACACAAATACCTCCTGAAACCAGGATTCCTGCAAACACAGCAGGACAGTTCACCAAGCGTGGTATTATTAGCACTTAAGGTCAATTTAGAGACGCCAATTATCCTCAAGCGTATGTTTTGGGACTGGAAGCAGACGAGAGTAACCCATGCACCTGCAGGGAGAACATGCAAACCCACAAGTAAAAAAGCCTCTAATTTCTTTGTGCTATGAGGTGACAGCACTAACCACTACACCACAGTTAATTATAGACCCATCTGTTATAGATAATAATTATACGTTTGTCAGTTTTTTTTTAAACTATATTAATACACGGGGAATACTGCCTCTGACAGTTACTCTCATAGGGCAGCAATGCTAACATACATTGATGACATATAGAAATGCAACTAATTATCACGATTATGAAAAAAATAAAATAAAATGCAATCAAACTCAAGAGAGACTGATACTATTTAGTTTGTGGAAAAAAGTCTTGACTACTGTGACATGATGCTACATTTAAAAAAAAAAAAAAATCTTTATTGTGCCTTTATAGCTGTTGAATATGATATAATGAAAGTGATATGCTGATTTTAATGCCCCGTCACTATTCTCCCAAGATGGGAAAAAATCGTTCATATGCCAGGAGGCTTGGAGGGCAAACGTTTACCTCCATCTTTTGTTCAGCTGACTGGCTGAACTGCACTGCTCTATAAAATGCATGAATGTGGAACAAGATGTTGCACACAACCAAGCCTTCTTTGGATGCGTGAATGGGAAAAACGTGGCTTTCTTTCGTGGTCTCTCTGTGCGTGTTGCTTTGTGGAGTTGGATTTATTTATAAAGCTCCTTTGAAGACCAAGGTTCCCTACAAAATGCTTTACACCGTGAGTGAAAAGGAACAATGATTAAAATGTGAGGGGAAATAGGACTGAACAAACACAATATGAACTCCACAATGAAAGGCCACAGCTTCTAAAGAAACAGAGAAACAAGACAGGAACAGAACAAGATCAAATAGAAAGGATGGGTAAATTAAAATTACTTCTTCATATGAGCTTTTCTTTTATCAGACCCCGTAAATGAGTAAAGGCCGGAAAAAGCTTTTTGTCTGAGAGATACAACTTCTTTTTGTTTTTTCAATTTTCTCTCATCTGGTGTCTCTATCTAAAGGACACAAAGTGAAAACTGCCAGTTCTCCTGTACGATCAAAATGGATCATTTAATTGTAGCAGCGATGGACTTATAACTAATGTCTTGGATGTCTGTGGCTCTGTCCACATAGAAGAAAACAGATTCAACTTTATTCAATTGTTACAGATGATTATTCTTGAAATTGGATTTATGTTTCAAAAACATCCTCACACCAAATTATATTTTTACATAAATAATCAAATTAATCAAATTGACTCCAGGCTCCAGGACCTTTCTGTGCAGAGTTTGAATGTTCTGTGTGTTGTTGTTGTTTTTTCTCTCCATCTTCTCACAGTCCTAAAGATGCATTTGAAGCTGACAGATTACTTTAAATTGCCCATAGTTGTGAATGTGAGTGCGTGGTGATCTATCCAACCTTCACCACAATCAGCTGGGATCAGCAACATCCCAAACTCCTAATTTAGTTGATAAAGTGGTGTCAGAGATGGATGGATAGTCACGCACTCTCCTAATTTGCCCGTGAAAACAAATGTGCATGTTGGTTTTTCTTCCATGTGTTTGGCCTGCCTTCTCTCATAGAAGATGAGAAGATCTTATTTGGATAACGCAATATATGAAACCAGTGTGGATACACTCAGAGCAGGAGGCCACTATAGACGCTACTTTTATTTGAATTACTTCAGAGGTGAATCATCTCATGAGCTCTATCAGTGAGCAGCTGATACTGCTCAAACCTACTGCAGGCCTGCTGTATGTCTGTAATGCGTCATCTGACCACTGAGGGGCGCTGTGAAGCTACTAAAGGGCCCTTGCTTTCTTGTGTGCAGACAGTTCCCCCATCTCCTCCTCCGTCTCTTCTCAGTGACTTTCTCAGCATGTCATCGTATGTTCATGCGTATGCATGATGCTGCATCACCGAAAACCGTGTGCATGTGAAATATGAACAGCAGGAGCCTGAAGGGCACTACTGCAGCGTCCCATGTAGACTCTGTCTCACACAGCATCTGTTGTGTCTCTGCACACCTGCTGCTCAGGAACTGCTGATCGGATGAGTTGAACTCATTAAACTACTTTACTGCGACTATATCTACAGTATCATTACTTAGTTTATAGATTGAATAAAACAGAATCTCACAAACTCAGGTTTTAATCCACACAGACCATAAATAACACATTTGATGATGAAACTGAAACATTTTACCATTTTTTTTACCATTTTATTGAAAAGATTACTAAATTTTCTATTTGATGGCAGTGACATGTTTCAAAATAAATTCAGGACAGGGCCAGGTTGATCACTATATCATATTCCATCTTTTTTAAACAGCCTCCTGTAAACATCTCTGAAGTTGTGACATTCTTGTCTGATTCCAGGCTTTTTGTTTTAACGATGCATGGTTTTCTGCATATGAATATTGTGGACTGCAGACAGACCAGTTCACCACTCAGACTCTGTTACTGCGAAGCCATGCTGGGGTGATGGATGCTGTACATGATTTTGCATTGTCTCGCTACAATATGAAGGTCTTCCCGGGAAGGGACAGGCAGATGGGAGCATGTGTTGCTCTAAAATGTCAACATCCTTTTCAGCATTGAGACTCCCTTTCCAGATGAGTAGATTGCCCACATCATTACTCTCACTAATGCAACCTCTCACCATCTGAGATGCATGTTTTTGAACTGCCTACTAATTACAGCCTGGACGATTCTTTTCCATTAACATGGCGTCTTTAGTTTCCGAATAGATTGCAAATCGTGGATCATCTAACCATTGAACAGGTTGAACTGTTCTGTCTATTTAAATGCATTTTGAGGGATGATGGTGGCCCTGCTGGATCATGTTGATTATTATCTGTAACATGACATATGGTGTTTTCTGTGATACAAGCTTTAACTTGCATGCTTGGATTGCACAATGAACTATGTTGACAGTGATATCTAGTATTGAATCATTTTGATGATTTCAAATCCTGAAAATCACAAACAATCTGTTTCAACTTTCCTGACCCGACCTGACCGTAGATGGAGGGATATTTGCAGTCTTTGGCATTTCACATAGAGGAAATTTTTTTTCCAAAATTGTTCCACAATTCTTTTTGATGTTTGTCACAGATTGGTGAGCCTCATCTTTACCTCTCTGAAACACTCCTTTTGTACCCAGTCACTTTACTGACCTGTTGCCTATGGTCTAGTACCCTCCAGTTGTTGTTTTTTCATCCTTCTGTTCCCACTCTTTGAACATCTGCTGTTGTTTGAGTTATATCGGGGATAAGTATGGGTTTATGCGATTTTCAAATCATTGCTTCTGTTCCTATAGACATTGACGAAAACCTCCTTTTACACACACATGCACATGCCAACATGTAAAGTTAACTGAGGTCTAAGATACATTTATCACATGTATTCAGTAGCAGGCACATTGATGCAGGATCTACAAAACTGTGGCAGGATTTACAGGGTGGGCTAAACACTCCCTCAGATCCATGTATAATTATTTTTACTACTGGGTGGGATATAATTTATTTCCCCTGCATAGTGATTAAGCTACTTCACCAGCTGACCGGACTAAACCCATCAAATAAATGTAGCTATTTAAAAATGCTGCACATGTTTGCCCCAGACAACGTTATACATTATGTTAAAATGTAGATTGTAGATTTTAAAGCAAAAGATATAGTTGTCAATGGTGGACCCCTGCACCCACATTTATTGTCTGTGATTAAAGCAGCAATGTCTGACGTATGAAAATGGCACCCGTCACTTTTAAAATGAATACAATAAAAATTCACAACGGATGAAAATGAAAATGTTTACTTATTAGAAAAAATAATGTGCATGTATATATATTTTTATATGCTCCATTTATGCAGTAAAAGAGGCGTCAAAGGCTGGCGTCATTCCGAGAGGGTAATCAATCATTCAAAGACAATCGCCCACATATAGAGTCACGTCTGCTTCTCATTCAACCTAAAGCAGTCTAGACTGTGTGTAGTGAATCTTGGTACCCACAGAAACTCCTCACAGGCACACAGAGAAGGTGTAGGTTGGATTTTAAGACTAAACACAGCTTCACAGTCCTGCTAGTAATGTGGAGAGAAAATGTATTGACATAGCCATGTGTTCAATCTACCTATCATTAAAGAGAAATAGAAAAGTTAGAATGGTTCTGAAAACATAAGGATTACTTTAAAATACTACTTTGAAATGACATCAATGTAATTAATGAAAAACCATTGTAATATTTTGGATTTTAAGGCAAACATCCACATGGATCTGCTCCTAAATTCTATTGCTCATTAGCTTCTTCTATTTTTAAATTATTTAAATAATTAAAATAACATAAGCATGCCTCCATACAGTCAAAAATCACAAATAAAGAATAGGTTTTGCAATGAACGATACATTGTGCAAGCTTTCTTGAGGGCTCAAAGAAGAGAAATGGAAAGAGAGAGAGAAAAAAAAGGGAAGGAGTGTGTCAACAGCTACATTTTACATTTTGACTTGCTGGCACAGGGAATCCCATTGCGGCCATGTGGCAAACAGGCAGAAGAGCAGCAGCATTATGTGAGGGAGGTAAAGGGGCCTTCCAGAGAAAGAGGATTTTCCTACATGCAATCAGTGAAGTGAAAGCCACTACAGTTCTTTGTTTTTGTTGTTGTTGAGGGTGCTGTATTATTTTAATGTCAATTTAATAATGTGCTATTACAAAACAAATTAAAATATTTGGATTTTAAAGTTTAAAAAAAAAGTCTATCTCTAGAATAGAACCAAGAGTGAATTACCGTAGACAAACAAATTGAGGCAGTGAGGCTAACCCCAGGTCTTATAGTAGCCAATAGTTCTCTCTCTCTCTCTCTCTCTCTCTCTCTGTGTCTCTCTCTCTGTCTCTCTCTCTCTCTCTCTCTCTCTCTCCATGTGGTTGTTTGAAAAATCATTGTATTGTATATAGACAGCTATAGCAGCAGCAGGCCTTGTTGGGAGGAAGGAGCCAGACAACTTGCTTGTCCTGCGCGCGCACACACACACACACACACACACACACACACACACACACACACACACACACACACACACACACACACACACACACACACACACACACACACACACACACACACACACACACACACACACACACACGACCATGTGTCGGCTTGTCACAGTGACAATGTTTGTGTCACACCTCGCTGTTTCACTCACTCCTTCCCATTCATACCTTCTCCATTAAGCTTTCTCTTTCTCCTGTTCTCTCTCCATTTCGATCTGTCACTTTTCCTTTCATTCTCTCTGTTTTAAATTCAGTTTGCTCTGTGAAGCATGAAAAATGATAATAATGCTGCCAAAGGCTGAGGTTGAAAGATTTGTATTTTCCCATTAGATTCCTGTTTCTGCCCCTCATGTATATGAAGGCATGGGTGTGTTTTCCTGTGTTCATCTGAACGGCTCCGTTTCCTCTCAGTTGATCAGGTCTGATCTCTGGTCTACAAAGAGTTCCCTCAATGAGGAATATGAATCAAAACAACACAAACAAAACAGCACAACAGCCGTGTGTATGACCCTGTGAAAACTCAAACCCTCATATTTGGATTAATAAATTATATCATGCTAATGTTCAACTGGTACATTTATGTATTTTTGTATACCTGATCTGAATTTTATTTACAGTCGAGGCTCTGTTTTACACTTTTTGGCCCATAAACTACAGAGAGCCAGAGGAGACAGGAAAAAAACATGGATTGTGAAATCCTGAAAACAACAGTGTTACCCCGAAGGCTTCATAGTAAATAAGTATTAAACAAAACATAGTTTGACCTTATGATTGTTGTAGATGGAAAGAAAACTGATTCTTCTGAAGTATTAGTCATTCTCAGGTAAACACTGAAATCAACTTATTGATTATTGAAAGGTGATGAACAGTAATAAGTCTATTTTTTTTAAGTAAACAAGCATAATAATCTTGAAATGCACATTTTCTTTTTAGTAATTCCAATGTTACTTCTTGTTTTATTGCATGGTAGCACTTGTACCATATGAAAAAGTGTACATGTAATTCCTTCAGAAAAAACTAACAAACTCAACTAACAAAGACAAGTTTAATATTCAACATATTCAATGGTTATAATCAACATCTTGTCTTGCCTCTGACAATAAAATACAGTGAAATGTTAAAAGCCCCCTCCTTCACTCAAATCATTTTGTAGCCGACATACATGTAAATTCCCTGTCAAGTATGGTTTTAAGGACAATGTACGTCTTTACCAATTATATACTTTTCATTGGATCATCACTGGTGTCTCAGCTCACTTCTCAGTGTTGTGTTATTTACTAAAACACACTTCATCCTCTCACTGAATTACTGCAATCCTCAAGCACATTAATTTGAACAATTAAAACAGTTACTTTTATTCCAGAATGTTGTCTTTGTAAGCTTTTACACTTTTTGCACGCTGGACCCTCTGGCAGGCCAGTTTTTAGCCGACAGGCTGCATGTTTAACAACCCTGCTCTCAGGAACGTTCAAAAGACTGTAATTTAATGAGTTCCAAAAAACATACAGTATTTCAGTTTGAATCCTCTGGCACACCAAATTCCCCATCACCATGCAGCTAGCCTAGAAAAAGGAAGCCAATTTCAGATTAATCTGAGTGTTCAGGTCCATATCCCAATGCGAAATCATTCAAAGTGGATGAATAATTAAAGTGTGTGTATTTGCTGTTTTCCATCCACTGATCAAATTCTTCAGGAGACTCGACAGCAGCTCAGTTGTCTGTCACTGTCGTTCTGTATTCAGCTCAATTCATTCTGCTTTATTGGCATGAATGTTGGATGAACCATATTCCCAAAGCCATCACATATATATCTGAATACAAATGTGTGCATATAAATAACAGGCACTTGTTCCACTGAGTGCAGGGAGTGTCTGTGTCAAACAATGTAAAACCAATGTTAATAAAAGTTGTGTTTGATTTCCTCTTTCTCTATCCAGGCTGCAGTGGAGCATTAGCCAAGCAGTGCACGTCGGCTTACCCAGAATGCACTGTGACAATCTTTGACCTCCCCAAGGTGGTGCGTATGTCGAAGGAGCACTTCGTCAGTGAGGATGACCAGAGGATAAGCTTCCGTGAAGGTAACATCATTACATTAGGTGGCTCGTCAATTTCTAACAGTGTGAACTCAGTTTAAGTGCAGTGCACATTATGTTCTTGTTTACGTCACCATTAAAAATAACAGGAATGCAAGAATCCGTCAAAACAAACATGTAACTGAACTACTATGTTGACATGTGTCTAATCATGGTGCTCACATGAAGTTGAGCTGCTGCTGCACATAAATAAAGTTCTGACTTGAATCCAAACTACTACTTTCTGCTTGGAGCTGTATACTTTCACTGTGTATGCATGGGTTTTCTTGCTTGAACAGTCCAAAGACATATTCGATTGAACAAGTATCGACTGGTTTGTGCTCCAACTTGTCCCACTGGGACACAGACCTTCTCTGTTGTCCCTTAATTATTAACCAATACATTTGTGAACTACACTAGAAATAAAACATACTTGGAGTTCAGGTTTGTCCTCTAAACTCACTCAAAGTCCTCACCAAATGTGCAGTACTTTTCTTTTTAAGCAACACCTGTCACTACATTCTATCCAGCTGCTACAGAAGCCTCTTTGTGGTCTGTTTTTGTCATCCTGCATCTTCAAGCAAACTAGGAAAATTTGATTATTAAAAAAAGATTTAAAACTGGTTTGAGACTTTAAGACTGACTGAAAAGCAGGAACTAACTAACTAACTTACTAACTAACTAACTAACTAACTAACTAATTCTTATTGGTAAAATGTCTGGAAATCCAAGATTTTCCCCCAAAAAACTGTTCTATTCAGTGTTGTGGACTTAAAGCATCAGATAAATGTGTTGGACCGTAATCAGAAAGCCCTGAAACCAAGGTGCAGTGATATTTGTTTCATGAAGAGACTATATGGAAAGTTTTATGATGTCTGAATGCCACCTTAACTGCACACAAACACAGAATGTCAGATTCTTTGTCTGATTTCAAATCCAAATGTATATTTATGAAATTCGAAAACTATCCTGTTAAGACAATTAGAACATTGTCTTTTATTTATTTTTTTTATAAAAAAAAACATAATCAAAGCTCTATGTGTGTGTTTTTATTTATATGTAGTTCTCTATTCCTTCTATGTGTACTGATTGAAAACATAATAACACACATATGGTCTGAAAACAAAAGCAAAATAAGAAACTGTTGTCAACTGCAAGTCTCTTTTACACCCACCGAGTTGCTGCTGCAGGACTGAAAGCATTGTGTACAAAACTGTCAATTTATACCTCGAGCTTTCTTTGTTGTGTTGCATCTCCAGCACAGCATCTAATGTGAGAAAAAAGTTCACAGCAGCTGGCAATCTTGAAAACGCAGAGCTGAAATCAATTGCTGCCTCTCCTGCTGTTTCCAGAGCTATGATGGTTTTGAACACAACGGGAGCTGCGATGTGACATTTGTACAGGCGTCTCTCAGCTTTTCTGCTTTATATATAGGAAACACACACAGAAATGTTTATAGTGGCCGACAAGGACAGGAAACTGAGTGGAGGACAAGCCCACACTCATTTCATTTCATCATGAGGTTTTATTGATAAAGTGTCTCTGATGGCAGTTTGTCATCATGTAGCAAATGGATATCAAAATCTTGAAGCGTCGCATAGAACTGATTTCCTCCATTGAGACAGGATGTGTGACAGCCACTGGAAATATGCTACAATCAAAAGTTAGGTCACATGCATTTGACATCTTTTGATTACAAGAGACATCATCCCTTTATCGTAATTATGTATGAGAACATAAACCACTAATAGAGTCATGTCGTATTACTTGAAGGCCCATCTACAGAATAATAATTACATGAAATAATTAAATCAAATGAGTAGAAGACTGCAAAGTAACCCAGCCAGCTCATCTCTGGTCCTATTTTACACTCACACATGTTCCCTTCACTACGATGCATTCAAACACACTTCTTTGAGTTATATCCATGTAGCCAAGTCATCAGCATCCTGATCATCCATATGGTGCATGAATCAAACCAGGCTTTTATTTTTAAATGCATGACATTATACAAAATCCTATCATGATCAAATTTACCCAGTGTAATGAAACTTTTTTGATGTCTCTAAATATATAATGTAATAAAATCACACTCATAAAAAAAACAGATTCATCTTTAAAATAAAGTTTAATTGTACTGAATTGAATTCTATATCGTTAACATATGCATGCATCACTCAGATCTGTGTTACTACCAGTGTAAACTCCAAGAAATCTCATCTATATAATGATAATATACAATATGCACTATACTTTTGAAAGACTGAAATCTGATTAACAACTATAGGTACTGTTATTTTGAATTTCATTACTTTGGAGCTAAAATGGCCTGAAATGTTTCAGTTTAAGTGCAATCAATCTAATGCATTCAAGTTTCGCATGCACAGGGAAAACATGCAAACTCCACCCAGAAACCCGAAACCCGAAACCGAACACTCAACTATAGAATACAACTACAGTTGCGTTGCCAGTTGAGTCTGCTGATGAGAACACAGGTGCATCCCACGAATTGACTGTGCTTCATATCTTTTTAGGGGACTTCTTCAAAGACCGTCTGCCAGAAGCTGACCTCTATATTCTTGCCAGAATCCTTCATGACTGGACCGACGAACGCTGCATAGAGCTACTGTGCAGAATATATAAAGCCTGCAAACCAGGTCTGAGTGCGCGCGCGCGTGTGTGTGTGTGTGTGTGTGTGTGTGTCTGTGTGTGTGTGTGTGTGTGTGTGTGTGTGTGTGTGTGTGTGTGTGTGTGTGTGTGTGTGTGTGTGTGTGTGTGTGTGTGTGTGTGTGTGTGTGTGTGTCTGAGAATGAAAGGGATGAGTACGTTTTTTCCTTCTGCTTGAAATGAGATGGCAGATTGTATCCCACAATGCAGCTGATCCCAGAAAAATCTGTCCTTCTGACTTTGATCAAAGTCAGAAGCAGACGCAGAAAAGCAGCAGACACTATCAGAGAACAGATACTCCTTAGAGAATAAGAGGAGGGAAGGGGAAACAAAGAGATGACAAAGAAAGTAGGGAAGCCTAGTTTTACTGGACAGTGAATACAGCCTCTTGTGGCACAAAATAGTTTTTCAGAATGGACTTTTTTTTCACAGCTGATGTTGGACATGTTATTGAGGAAAAGGCACAAAATAAGCTCGTTCTATTCAAAAATTGGCCTGAAATTCAATATAGCAATCAGTGGTGGATAGTAAAGATGGTGTGTCACAATGATGAACTGTTAAGCCATCCTCATGACTGTTGACTATCTCCATAGATAGAAATGTAGATTTTTCCTGTTAAATCATCAAGTTTTGTTTTTATGAAGGTTAGTATGTTTAATATTTCACAAACCAGCTGGTTTGATGCATTTATATGATATTTTTGATCATTTGATACAGAGCCGATGTGAAACTGGAAATTGTCTAACAGCTCAATTCAAGTTAATATCTATTAGATGAAGAGTGTAACGTCACATATATGGTTAGGCGGAGTATTGCATGGTATTTAAATAGTATTTCCTCTCAGCAAATATTACTGCTTAACCAGCTGACTGGAAAAACGACATCAATGAATAGTATTAGCCTTTAATTATTCCTTGAAGTGAGTGTAAAAAAAACTTTAAAAGCTGATCTTTTGCTCCTGGCTGTAGGTGGTGCCGTTTTGCTGGTGGAGGCTCTGCTTTATCAGGATGGTTCTGGCCCACTGACAGTGCAGCTGTACTCTCTGAACATGCTGGTGCAGACTGAGGGCAGAGAGAGGACAGATGCTCAGTACGCCGCCCTGCTGGCTGCCGCTGGCTTCACCAAGATCCAGCACTGCCTTACTGGTAAGATCTACGATGCTGTGCTGGGATACAAAGAGGCATAAAGAAACGAAGAAATACACAGTTTCAAGACTGAAGTATCAAATGAAACAATGTTTTTTTTGTTTTTCTGTTATTTTTCTATTGCCATTTTTCTTTTTCTTACATGATCTTGGTTTTCCCTAAAAATTAAATAAAATCTTTTGAAGGACATCTGTTTTCACCCTAAAATGTATTCAAAATGAACTGTGATTATTTTAGCTTTGGATCTTTTGCATTTGAGGTGATAACAATCAAATATACCCATCAAAACACAAAACATTATAGTTTCACCTGTTAGTGAGTGGTATACAGTAAGTCACAAATGAAAAAAATTTTTGGTCAACGTCAATGTGTTCCAACTCAAAAAATTAACAAGCATAAAGATTTCAATGACAATGATTCAACATTTGTCAAAAGTGAAAAAAGGAAGGAAATACAGTGACTGAGAGACAGTGTTATTATGCAATGAATCTCACTGAGCCATACATCTAAACTTAAGGAACTTAAAGAACCGGTTGCTAACAGTCCATGCTGTAATGGAGGATTACTATTTTGTTACTAAAAAGGGGACCTGAATAAGTTTAAGCAAGTCATTATGATGTTATAGTCCATTGATACTATTAGCAAAGCTGGACCTCAGATGTTAGATTGTAACACGCCACTAAATGTAACAGAGCAGACTTCCTTTGTTCTCTGCTTGGTTATAATAAACAAAAAGCAAGAAACAGTTCCAGAAATTAAACCAAACAGCAGTTCTTGCCCGCTGTTGTGCATCCAATTGCATTCTTGTCATTAAGTGGCACAATTACGGGACAACCGTGAAATTGTAGTGATGGAGCAGAATGATTTCCTCTTCGAACAAAGGAGCACCTGCAAGGCTTCATTCTGAATAATTCCTGCACAGGCCACACTGCCGTCACACATGCTCAGATTGATGTGTAAATGTTGGACTCTGCATGCCTCCTATCATCAGTCACACTGCCGACACAGAAATGTTACAGTTTCAGTTTGACAATGGCGATATCTTATCGCGCGTATTTTTCTTCCAAAACTCACTGGCATACCTGTTAATCTGATGTCAGGTGTTGTGGATTGGTTGACGACCAATCAGTCAGGATGAATCCTCGCCTTTTAGAGCAGCCATGAATAAATGTGGCTGTTGAAGAGTTTGATCTTAAAGAGAAACACGCGGGAGGTCTTATGACATTGCAAGTGGGGGCAAAGTTTAATCTGTGATGTGTTTCAAGTGTACTGTATGTTTCCCTTTTGATTAAACGGAGACCTTGAAAACACACAAAAGTGATTGCCACAGAAAAAAATGCCTTTGCTCTACAGTATCAATACGGCGTCACCACAAAGAAACGCCTGACCATGATCCTGCTGAAATAGCACCTTTCACACAATATTACACCATACAAAGTCCCATAAGGCTGATGTGTTTTTGTTAGCCATCAGAGAAGCTAAAGTCACATTTTCATGCTTTATGTACAATAACAAAGATGAATAATATGCATTTCATGTAGAAATATTAACTGAACACACCGTAATGATTAAACGCTGATTTTTATTTCCTGTTGTCTAAATAAGAAAAAAGAAAGGAACAAGAAAATACAATAAACTCGTAAACCTGCAGGATGGAAAGCTTTAGTTACATTTCCTTCCAGGGCTTTATAACATTTTATGTTTTGTGTTTTGATGAAAACTCTTAAAGGTAAGTCACTAAATGAAAACAATAGTCTGGATGTCATGTCATCGATGTCAATGTGTTGTTATAGGTATGGATACATAAGTTAATCAAATATTCCCCACCTGCTCAGTCTTTAAAACCAGCATCACGTTTTATTTCATCATTCCAAGAAAAGAAATACCAGATGGAATATTAAACAACAGATGCTTCAGTTCTTGGAAATTACTCATTCTGACAAAAAAACAAAACAACAAAAAATAATTGGACTGAAGACAAGCTGACACTGGGTCATTAATGCAATCTAATACACAAAACTGGAATTCATAGTCATTTAAATACTAAACATTTAAAGGTGTTGAAATTCATTGGCTTACTCTTTATAACATGAGCATTTGATTTAATGCACAATGCAAAATGCTTTTGTGCCATATTCGTTCCTTGATTCCTTATTCCTACATCTACAATCTTTATTGTCATCCTCTGTTGCCAAGACTATACACAATTTTGCCTATTAAATTGCAAAGGGTGTTTACGATGGAACAGGAGTGAAATTCATATGTTAAGAATAATTTTGCATCTCAGCCTGCGCCATATTTGAACAACCAAGTGCAATGAGCAGTGACCCATCTTATTATATTGTGAAACATTTGCATACACTGCAAAGGTCAGCCTGTATTAGACACTGTGCAGTGTGAGCTCACGGGGTAAGATGAGCTATATTATACATCTGCTGCCATCATTCAAGCCTCTCGCTTCCTCCTGCTCTTAACAGCCTAATAAAGCTGTCTTTGTACTGGTCTGTGTAATGATGGACATCACTCAATAAATCTTCCACACAATGACCAGATCCGTGTTTAATTTCCGCAACGAGTGTCCAGTTGTTGTATTCAATATGTAGATATCAGGGTTTTATTAGAAAGTCAGCGTGTCTCTATGCGCCATCTCTGGCGTGACGCAGGTTGCTTTAAATTATAATTGAGCGATACTGGTCGATGCCTGGAAAACTGTGAATTTGATAAATCAGATTCCACACACGTATTTGTGAATATGATTCATTTTCAACTGCATTAATACCTGTCATTTGTTTTTGCATACAAGTGGCCAAGTTAAAAGAACATTTCAACACAATATTAGACATTTTCACTGGGGAAAAATATAATCAGGCTTTGGAAACTAATGTTTGAAGATTGCTCTGTTTTCAGATGATTGCCACAGTTCACTTTTCTCTGACTTTCTTCTAAAACCACTCATCCCTCCTGCCCTCTGTATCCTCATCTCTCCTTCCCCTTTCTCCCAGTAATTGTGAATTAATCAGACTTCAAAGTACAACAAATTAGAATTGATGTCAAATCCTTGTGGACAGCTTTACAGAGAGTCGGCCTAATGAAGGGAAATGAAGTGCTGAGGCTGAAGACGGCTTGACCCGTGCAGAGACTGTGGCAGCGCCCAGTGACGCATGCAGCTTTACATGGTGCTCAACTAGTACCCCTCGACGTGGTGCTCATTTATAATACCTAAAAATACTTCTTTTTTTCATGCTAGTGCTAGGTTTTTTTTCAGATCACCAGTCTGAAAGGAGGAAGCAGCACAGTGTCATGCCAGCCAAATTGAGAGGTTTAAAATAACTTCACAACAGTTTTTTTTAAGAAACCAGGAGTACGAAGCCATCATGTGTGCCTTTAAATCCGATTTCCTTTTCCCGAAATTTTCTCCATCCCAGATTACTTTCTTTGTGGTCCTCTTCATCTCCTTGCTCCTTGATGGTCCAACCAGAGTGCAGTACTGTCCTGCAATAGGTCAGGATGAACTCCATGGAGGACCTCTAGAAATCAACCAGAGTTTATGGTGTGGATGAGGAGCAGTCATAGATAAAGAAGGAGAAGAGGAGAGAGCTGAGGACATTACCCTGTGGTGTTCCGGTGTTCTGGATGAATGAGTAGGAAATCCCTTTGCATATATGATAAAGTTTGTTATGGATCAAGGCCAATATCCATGAGCACAGGGAAGTATTTAAACATAGGTTGCTAAGTCTCAAGAGTATTAAATGCTGACATGAAATCCACAAACAGCATCCTTGTACCCTGGTGTCACTGTGATCCAAATGAGAGAGAAGTGCCGTCATGAGACCATCCTCTGTTGACTGATGTGCTTGGTACGCAAACTGATGTTGGTCAAGGTCAACAGGGAAGGCAAGTTTGGTGGAGGGGAAAATGAGTCTCTCCAGACATTTAGAGGTGATGGGTGGGAATATCACTGGGAAGTAATCGCTCAGGCAGTTCACTGTTTTGCTCAGACTGTTCAAACAAGAGATTGAATCCAACAATACCCATGTGTCCATCTCGGTCTTTCTCCTCTGGTTTCCTCAGTTCATCCTTGGCTAACTGTAGTTCCTATTTGTCTGCAGGTGAGGGGAAGAGGGACAGGTGGTCAGAAATTCTGGCTTTCAAAGCATTGGAGATGTTCCAGTAAAGCTGGCCAAATGTGTCTCTGGTGAGAGGGTGCAGATATTTCTGGAATTTGAGCAAGAAAGACTTTAGTTCGGCGTGATAGAAATGGTAAATATATTTCACTTATAAAGCACTCTTCCACTAAGCCACGAAAATTACACTGTCTGCCTGTGCAGCTAAGTGCTGGTAGATGGAGTGAAGTAGTGTCTCCATGGACAATTTGCCATTAACCTGTGGATGTACATAGGCAGCAGTTATTATCATCATTGTAAACTCTCTCCTTTGCTGCAAGATGCAGGCTTCCAGACCATAAAGAGGAGCCACAGTTCATCCATTTTGTTGTTTAGTCTTAGTTAATTATGTTTGTTAAGTCTTTTGACCAGAGGGGGAGGCTAAGGACAACTGTGCTACATGCTATGTTTGTGTGTTTACTTCATTGATTGACATATTCTACACACCACAAACATTTATTATTTAAAGTTTCATTAATGGGGCAGCTGAATTGTTGATTGAGTTAATTTCTTACTTGTGCACACAGAAACATAGTATTTTGAAATGAAAGATCACATGTTTAATATACATACTGCCTCACGTCATCATTAACTTTAGTTTTTTGTGTGTGTTTTTTTTTTTTTTTGTCCTGCCACGTTTGGTGACTTTCACTGTATGCAGTGTTTCCATGGTGAAACTAATCAGTGTTGACCTAGCACTCCACGAGTCATAATTAATCAACACACCCCATCAGCATTGCCCAAAAAGAAGAAAAACATAAAATTATTGTTTTGCCTGAGAGTAATTGTTAAATGTAGAAGAAAAAGGAGACTGAGATAATTAGATAATTACTAGTCTTTGAGGTGTGCTTTGGTTTTATTCATTTTCACAAGGTGATGCTACTACTCCATCTTTCTGGGATACATGGAATGTGAGCAATTTATGTCTTGTGAGTGCAGGATGTATTTAGAGTTACACTACAAAAAGCGTAGTGCCATGCGACGATGTTTGAGACTGTGTATTACCTCGTGCTAAGATATATAGCAGCAGTTATAGCTTCCAGGTAATGCATATGTACATTAAAAAAAAGTATTGTCATTCATTTTACCCGGGTCTCACAGGTTGGTCAGTTCTTGGGAAAAAAAAACAACAACACAATTTTCAACCATAATTATGCTTTATGTTTATTATTTGACGGACCTACAAGTTCATAGCACGAACTGCTGTTTGTCACAAACTCATAACTTGGCCACATGTCACTGTTGGACACATACCGAAACAGAACATTACTTGAAAAATTCAGGGAGCTGTATTTATATTATTGTGCATACACCCTCCTCAATAGAAGTGAGATGAAGCAGGTTCTCATCCAATGCCGAACATGCTCCAGCCGTCAAATGTTATATTCGTACTGACCGAAGTTGCAGGGTGACAGAAGTTAGTTTTTTTTTTAAAACACAACTTTTGTTGAACTCTTGAGTGATTAACCTCTGATCTGGAGTTGTGAAAACTTTTCTTTTACAGTGTGTCAACTCAGAGATCAATATGTTTGTTAAAGTGAATCAGGTCCCAGTAGAGATGGAGGCAGGAATCACAGATCATGAACTTCCAGCACCAAAGTTATGACATGCAGTGGTGGTTCGTAGATGTTTTGACAGTGACAAAGGGAGAAAAGCTCACATATGACCTTTAGGTGTAGACTTTATTTATTGCTCTGAGAAAGTGGTCCAGGGTGCCAGGGTGACCTGAGCCAGCCCAGATGAGAGGCAGAAAGTTTGAAAAAAATACAAGATTTGGTTACTTTAGATTTGTATTTTATTTTATTTTATTATTTTTTTTACAGTAGATGAACACTAAAGCAGCAGATTTAAACAGTGTTTTTTAAATTTTGCAGCATTAAATGTTAGTTTTGATGTGTGTCATATCAGGTCAAAGACGTTTTTAATTTGCGACTAAAGGCTATTATACAACTTCAGGTGATTCTAGGTCCCTTCTACTGGCCATGTCGTCTTTTCACCGTGTCCTGTCATCTGTTTTTTGTTTTTTTAAAAGAACAAAATAGGAAAATGTCAATGTCTGGTTTCCATTGTTTTTCTAAGGACATGTATTAAATTGACTGACACATTACACAGAATGCTATGGTAATTGGGGAAGTGTCACATGATCCCCACAAGGCTGCTCACAAAACAAAAGAGATCATAAAATATTCAACAAATACACATTGGAGCAATATTACCTTTAATCTCTCCTTCAAATGCCACAGTGCTGCTTTCCATTGACACATTCATATTTCTTTTCAAGTGAAATAAGTATCTTTGTAAGACAAATTAATTCTACTTTTAAACCGTCTCTCTTTTGGTCCGCAGAAAAAAAATGAAACGCAAAGGAAGTTGACCTTTTTTATCTGCATTTAAGAAGCTTATCCTTATCAGGTCTGATTTTATTGTGACGAGATTAGAGATTGAATCAGGTAATAGGACTAAATACAGATTTGCATTGATTAAATTAAACTGCTTTCCAAGGGATTTGTCCATTTTTAACTTAAATACTACTTTATCCTATGGAAAGTTTTTATTTTTAAATTTTTTTAAACTCTATTGTATCATGTGAGTCCAATTAAGAACCTCATCAAGATTAAGATTAAGAAATCCCAGGGAGCAATTTTGTTGTTGATATCAGGTACTTTTAGGATCAATAGCTTCCTCTGTTGAGTTTTATAGGGAAGCTTTTATATTTTATAATTTATGATAGCTATATTAAAAAATTTTTTTAAATACACACACACACACACACACACACACATAGAGTGGAAGCTTTCCTGATATAATATAATTGTGAAATATGGGACAAACAGGGTCTCAGTGGAGCCATCATCATCATCATTTAAATCAACATTGACATTTAGTCACATTTCCTCTCACCATCATAATAATGTTGACATTATAAGTTGGTTTAAAGAGGCAGTGTTGCATTTTTCCCCTATTTTTAATATGTTTTGGCATGTACGTGAAATCTATCAGATTTACTTTTGATGAAAATGACAAGATGTTGATTGGATTGTTTTTTTTTGAACAGTTGGATCTTCCTGGGCTTAATCAGAAAGCAGATTGAAATCACCTGCAAGCTGATCACAGAGCGCTCCCTGATTGGTCAGCCAATCAAGAGCGCAAGGGAATAAAGGGGCAAAGAAGAAGTGTTTGGCAGAGGCTGTGAAACAAGCCCATTGTAACATTATAAAAACTTTAGTGCTGAAGAGTTCAGGCTCTTAGTTAGTTCACTCTTCTACATGAAGTCCTTGTATAGCCGACATGGAGACTTGCTTATTATCGATGGTGGGACTGACTTAAAGTGTTAAGGGGATGGCGCATGCAGTGATCAACTCATGTCAAGTTGTTCTACCATCTGAAAAAGAAAAGCTCTCTGATGTGATGGAAGTTGTCCATACAGTTGTAAAGCTGTGTTTGGCAGGAAGCTCAGAAGCCTCATAGCACCCTCCTTGGCGCTCCCTGTGACACAGGGATGCAATTTGGGAAGCTGCCAAATGCAATAGAGTCCTTCAGAGCAAGGGTCTATGCTTCTCTGAGGACTTGCCAAAGGAAGGTGATGGGGGGAAAAGACAGAAATGTTGGCTTCTGGTCAAAATAGCCAGGAAGAGGAGGATCCATCAATGGATCGCTGTGCCTGCTGACTTTACCTGCTTTCAGTTGTATCTCACACCTACCGATGTATACAGACATATAATATCACTTTGAGAGGGATTTTGCGTTCTCATTTTTAAAATGACTTTTCAGTACATGCTACTTTATGAATATTTCATCAAAACTCCTTTCAATGTCTATTTGATCTGTGACTGACATTAAAACAAAATACATTCAGCAACACTCAGTTACTGTATAAGTTATAGTTGTAATTTCATGTTCAACTAAGTGATATTTAATCTTCCTCACAACTTGAACCTTAATTTTAATTTATTTTCTTTGAATCATTGAATGCTGAGGAGATGCAGAATAAATAAATAAAATAAAAATAAATAAAGCACCATTTGTATTCGCTAAACAAATCCAATCACACTTTTTTCTGGGTTTTTTTTTGTTTGTTTGTTTTGTTACAGATGGTGCAAAATGTAGGGCTCTGTAGGGAAACTCTTTATGGCTTTTTTCCTGGCTCAGTACGCTCAGCAGGGGCAACAACTTTAAAAGAGTTAATGAAGATGTTCTCTCAACAAAAAGTGCTCTGCTTGGTCACTATAGGTGCCAAGTTATTCTGTCTAGTGATTTTCTCTTTAATGTGTATAAATACAATATAAAAATGAATAATGGTGATGAGTTGCAATAATAATCCTTTGGATAATTAAATTCCTTTGAATCTAGTTAAATGTCTTTGAATTTGGTTGAATTTGATTGAATCAGCATGAATCTGCTCATAAAGTAGAACAATATTTTATAGCTATAAAAATAGATGTTTGTAGATTGAAAAATATTACATTCAGTATATTGTTGACATGAAATAACAAACATGCTACAAAGACAATCAAACACATACTTCTGATTAATTTCTGACAGTTATATGATTTAAGTTATAGATATTATGTTTTATCAAAATCTGCTTCCACTGGAATTTCTGTTCACTCAACATTGTAAAATAAATGGCCCTTTGATCAAAAAGTAAGAAATTTAGAACTAATTGGGAAGTTTTCTCATTTGAGGCTGGTAATTCTTTTAAGATCATACAGCAGTTAGAAAACAAAGCGACAAAAAAGAGCAGTATAATAAGAATGACTCTTTCATCACTCAACAGTCGTCGTCGCACCTTAATGAAGAAAAAGCTGGATTTGAAAATTAGGAATTTACAAGCCGACCTGGATGAGTTAAGCAGTCAAAAAACAAAAGGGGCTTTTATTAGGTGTACAAATTAAATGGCTTGAAGGAGAACAGAACTCGCATAACATTTCAATCTGGGGGGGAAAAAAACAAGAAATTGTTTGATTTCAGAATTGTACAAAACATTTAGCACTGAACTGGCTTTTTTCTTATTTTAAGTATTTAATGACAGTTTCAAGTCCTACCAAGACTCAGAACACAAACTTTACTACTTATTGATAATTGGTGTCCAATATATTTATTAAGCCATGGCTACATAATCTCTGGTGCTGGCAAAATGATCAATAATTGCAGAAATGCAGTCAAACCCAAAATCTGTCTGTAATGACACAGGCATTTAAATCTATCTTGCTGGCTAGCAGGTGTCTGCAGGCTCTGAATTGACTTCCCCTGGTTGGGCTGGGGCAGGATCAGAAAGCTTAGCATATTCATTCATGCAGTCCGTGTCCCGTGCAAATTCATTCACAGTCTGAACATGGAGGGGTGAATGTCACCAGCTCTGAGTGCAGATTGGAGAGACTGCTGAAAGAGGACGGGGCCATTTGGGAGTGCTTTGGTACAGGGAAGCTAACGGCATTATCTCTTCATTGAGAAAAATAAACTGCAGAACGCGTGCTTTCACGCCAGACTCTCCACAACACCAGAAAAGCCTCCAAAACACAATAAAAAGTTTAATGATTTACTGGTTAATTGGGTTTGTTAATTTTGGCTGTGTGGTTAAATCACTGTCACAATAAACCCCCCCCAAAAAAAAAAGACCAACTTGAAGACACTGAGAAGCTGCTGGATGCAAATCTCAGTCAGGGCAAGAAAACAAGACTGAAGACGATTTTTAAAATAACATATTTCAAATGTTCAAACACTAAAATTAAGAACAAAAGGAGACAAATCGACAAAGCCCACAATACAAAAAGAACAAGTCTTGAATAAATAATAAAATATTCAAGAATGGTATTGATCCGGCAGTGGTCGTCGAAGAAGAACCCCAAATCAGTCCTCATCCTGTCACTCTGATCCTGGCGCAGGCGTTGGAACACAATCGTCCAATTAGTTTAATTGCCAGCGATCTAATTGAGGGATCCTTCCAGAACAATAAAGGCTCACCATCTGTTGACATTTACTCGAATTGTTATAATGCTGTAGGCAGTCCAGTGCCGCAGTGCTTGGTACCGTCGCCTCACAACAACAATTCTCCACAGTCAAACCTATGTGAACTTTGCATGTTCTCCCTGAGTCTGGGTTTAGTCTATAGACCAGGGACGTGCGTGCTCGGCTCATGCTTTCATATTGTATTATACAGCTTTAAAAAAAAAAAAAAAAGTGTCTTTCTGTGTTTTCAATGTAATAATCAGAATATGAAGACATATCAAGGGAAACAATCTGTCACAGCAGGGAGTATCACTTATTTTTTGGGTGAGGAGACCTACTTTTCATTCACAAGGAGAATCATGACTTCATGAATAATTCTGCTGTTATGTAATTTTTCTTATATTGCTTTTAGAAAATCTGTAATGAGTTTATGAGAATATCTCTTTAAGTCCTTGCGTTTCGTCAGTGATTCAGTGTGCGGTTAGTGTTTTCCACTTCAGCAGAGAAAGGTGCATACATTTCCTGCCTCTACCTTTCAGTTCCATTTACTCCTCCATCTCATGAGGCTATTACTGTGTCAGCCTCGGGTTCATCCTGAATGGGTTTTATGGACAGTTCTGGAAAGTTGAAGCTATAAAAATAGGAGCTTGTGAGGCAGACGAGGACGGTGATCTGAGGACGTCTGAGGACGTTTTAATTCCTATCAGTGTGGATATGCAGCTTCGATCCGAGCAGAGAAACACACAATCCAAGAATAGTATAGAAACAGAAACCTTGCTAGCCAAAATGTCCATGATTTATTCCAGTTTGAGACTTCTACTGCCATTTTGTCCCACTCTTTACTCATTATTCATTTCATAGAAAAAATTATCAAATACATGATTTGAACAGGACAATAATGGCTAGTATTACATATGTGCATTTTTTATTAGTTTCATACTAATAAATCACCCCGTGCATAAGAAAAATTTCCCTCCCGGAAATAGATGAAAAGTTGAAAACTGTCAAAACAAGAAATCTCGAGGGAATCCCCTAATTAAGGCACAGTAAGAGCAATTACATGACTTATGGGTAAGTGTGTATACAATGTGCTCTGCTTGTGTTAATGCATTTGTCTGTACCAGCATAACTGGCACACTGAGAATATTAGCTCTTTCACCCGTTTGTCAGTATACAGTGTGTGTGTGTGTGTGTGTGTGTGTGTGTGTGTGTGTGTGTGTGTGTGTGTGTGTGTGTGTGTGTGTGTGTGTGTGTGTGTGTGTGTGTGTGTGTGTGTGTGTGTGTGTGTGTGTGTGTGTGTGTGTGTGTGTGTGTGTACGTGTGTGTGTGTGCAAATGTGCACCACACTCTTTGGGGACACTCTGAATCTGCTCCACAAGTCACGCACCCTCTCACCCTCAAGCTCCAGGATGCCACTTTAAGATAACAACTTCAGGGCATTTCGGGGAACAAACTCAGTTTCTGCCTGAGTGTGTGTGTGTGTGTGTGGTGTGTGTGTGTGTGTGTGTGTGCGCGCTTCTTATTGGGCTCCTGGCTCCTCTCTGTGATGATGTACTTGTGTTTTTATTCCAAAGTTTTCACAGGAAACAGAAAGTTGAGATCTGCTTCCTCAAACGCTGCCAGAGTAACACGTCACATGATTTTCGACCAGTTAAGAGTAAAACTATTCCATAATAAGAGGCCTTGTTTAATATTGATTAGGTGGAAGTATACATACTTTCAAACACATGCATTTTGTATTCTGCCTCCTTTGTGTAAAACATACGGTATATTGTTTGATGGAGAGGCCTGGTAGTATAGTCACTATTTCAAGTAGTGAAATGTGTATGATTTTGGTCACAATTTCCAATAGATTTATATATACATATGAAGATGGTGATTTATGAGAAAATAAGTTCTCGAATATACATAAATCTTTGTAGTTAAAATTCTCAAGTCCTTGAACAGTTGGTTACTTCCATTCATGTTAAACCCTGAACATGAACCTTCATTGCTCTCCATTAAGTACTTTGAAAAAAAAACACTCCTCAATTAAGGAACAATTTAATTAAATTTTTTTCAATGTTTCAGGGTTCTTCTCCAGATTTCATCCACCTGTGTTGCCATAGAAACCAGATGTGGCTCAGTTTTTCTGTTGAAAAGAAACAAGCTGCTTCCATAAATGACATCCACAGTTTACTTCATGTGACATGACCTATTTATCTGATATTTTAGTCGTGACCAACATCACCCAGATATTCATTTTACAGGTGTGTGTGTTTAACACGAGGGGTAGATGTGCAGCTGTGAATTATGCTCACATACAAGCCGAGCTTTTCACCAGTTCACAGCTGAATAGATTATGACAAAAATAGTTACACTGTCCAAACATTTAAATGCAGTTGCTTTTAGTTTGGTGGCTGCATGTTAGAAAAGGAGAAATCTGAGGATGTTGTGAGACCCTCCATCGAGAGGACGGGGAAAAAGAGGAGAGGAGTAAAGACGTGATCTGTGTCTTTTCATCAGAACCATGGTGAAGGGATTAAACACACACACACACACCCGCGCACACACTGAATTACACACATGCACACAGACACACTTGCAGGCATCCATCACATCTCGCAACTCAATAAAAGTGTCTCTTGGCTGTAAGCTGTGCTTTGTCACTTCCAAACACTTCCATAATTCATGGGCTGGCGACAGCACTGTTGAGCGGAGAACAAAGAAGTCGGCACTGTAGGCTAAACACACACATGCACACATACATAGGTGGTCATATATTTTGTCATAGGCTACAAGGGTGCAGTGGGTTTAATAAAACCAGCGTGTGCTTTATTCTGCAAAAGTCCTCACTTCAACAATAATCACTGCTGTACCGAGCCGAAGCTCTGTGTCTCTGCTTGTGCCTTTTGAAGTTTCTATATATCATAAATGGCCTGGGAGTTATAGTGGTAATACGTGCGCATGTGAAGTTCCTGCCATAAAATGTTTAATGACAACAGATGGAAAAGCTGCAAAAAGAATGAGAATTTCTTACATTTTTACAACAAAAACTGCTCTGTCATCTTTCTTCAATTATTTCTTCTGTTAAGAAATATATGGCTGCTGTATCAGCCAGTTGTGGGGAACCAAAAACATTTTACGTAACAAAGATGCGCGCAAAGCTGCGACAGAGGGTCGGAACTCTGATCAAATGAGAAACAAGGTCACGTGACTCCTCTTATTCTATTGTAATTTCAATCAAATGGAGCCGACCTCACCAGATAGAAGTGTTAGCAGTATTTTAGATCGATCACAGTTTGGTCGGAAGAATTATCGTCTAAGTAGTTAGAGGAAGGGACTCACTCTTACCACCGAATGCACAAAATTAAGATTTGAAATACACTAAACATTATATTTTTGGTTATTTTTGTTTCATACTTCATACCTCTTGTGAGGTGTCTTCAGAACCTCCTCTCGCTGCTCCGTTCTCTGCTCCTGAACGTGGAAGAGGTTACATTCTGGATAAAAAACATTATGACACAGACTTTTATTAAGATTTATCTGTGTGATAATGAACGCAGACGTCAGAGTATTTCATCGCGTACAGATTGCAGAATGACCAGGTGAGCACACGATCAACACATCCCTCAAAGATCAAACGCTATTGAAGCGAATGCCTACACTGAAGGGTCTGCTGTCCGGGCCAAGCCCTCAATGTTAACATGTGAAAATTACAGTGAGGAGAGATTTAAGCAATCCATTAGGTGTATTACATCCTACACATACACACGGGTCTCAGAAACTTTTGTAAGATTTCCAGTTAGATTAAATCAGATGTGACCCCTGCTGCAGCATATGCCAACACTTAACCAAATATAGCGCTGTTGTTCTTGAAACAAAAGACAGAAGTGCCTGTTGAACATTACACCATTTTCTGCAGCAGTTAATGCAGAGGTTGTCAACTTCATGTCTGCATGCGCCTATTAGCCCCCATGGAGCTTGTGAGGAGCCCTGAGGGCAAAAGAATGGTCAAAACAAACAACCCGATTTGAAAATGGGAGGATTAAGTTTGAAAAAAAAAAATAATACAAGAGTGGACACATGGAACTGGTGTGAATTATGATGAAATTTCTACAGATGTGCTTATAAATCCGAATCTATAAAGAACAATACCAGAAAATGATTGAAATTGAGATGAACATATTAATAGTTGTTTAAAACTGTCTGAGCCTATTTACTCCCCCATAAACACTTCATATTTGTCATTAATAATGAACTCTGATTCTCTGGAAAGTTGATAACAAATGGCAGTACATATCACTTGGTATCATTGGGCTTTCAGTCCCAAAGAGGTTGATGATCCTCAAAGCTGATGTAATGTCCTCTGAAGCGATGGAAACATCACACACACACACACACACACACACACACACACACACACACACACACACACACACACACACACACACACACACACACACACACACACACACACACACACACACACACACACACACACACACACACACACACACACTGCTCTTCTTGATAATGACTAATCCCTTCTTTTTTTGCCCCCTGTCCTCTCTGTCACTTACGGTTGCTTCTGTTTTTGTATCTTTGTCCTGCCCCTTAGCATGACTAAATACAGTCCGTCTCACACATACCCGCATCGGCATGCATGCGCCCACACACACAATCGCAGCAGTAGGAGGCTGTGGCTTTCTGGCAGACATATTTCAGCCACGAGGTTGTCACTTCTGCTCCTGGCAACATGTCACCCACCCACATGCCCCCCTATCCTGCTAAAAAAGGATCAGGGACAGAAATGCATCCTTGTCCTAGTTTTGACATCACTTTGTTCTCATAGCCAAACTTTGAAACACACACACACACACACACACACACACACACACACACACACACACACACACACACACACACACACACACACACACACACACACACACACACACACACACACACACACACACACACACACACACACACACACACACACACTTCCAACTGTCTGTTCATCTTCATTAAAGGGATTTGTTTTTTTCCCAGCTGGGACGCACATTCAGCTGGAGTCAGAGTGGATGGCCTGACATGTATATCATTTTATCTCCCAAAATAAAAGGGAAAAACAACAATACAGTATAGTAGACCTGTATCTCCTAAATAAGAATGAAACACAGACGACCGTTTGTTGTTGTAGTACCTTCACAAATGAGGTCATGGTTGAAATGTCATGTGCCGTAATTTACATGTTTATTTTCAAATCAAGTCTTAATTAACTGCAGCAGGTGTAAATGTCAGTGATGGCGTGCACGCTTGCCAAAAGCAGTTCAGGGACTCTTTGAAGTGGATCCAGGTGATTTCCATCAAAATGAGTAAAACAAACAATTAGCAACAGGAAGAGTTCAGCCCAGGTTTCACTTTTGCCACTGCGATTCTGTCTTGAGAGACAAAGCCTTTCATGTGCTGGATTGAACCGCAGCAGTATATTAATCACATAATTTCTTTAAGTGCCAGTGGGGTTATTTTCCATCACCACAGTCGCATCCCTTCTGTTGAGCAATTGTTGAGCAAATCAAGAGTCCAAAGTGAAGATACAGAAATCCAAAAATAACAAATATCACTATACACTGTAATTAGAAGGCCTCGGATGATCTAAAAGTCGTCCTCACATTGCTATTCATGTCTTTGTCAATTCAAAGAGACTTAAATGAATTCATTGAAAAAATAGAAATCATTTATTTTATTGTTTTTTTTCAATTGAATTATTTATGTATGCATTTTTTGGCATTTTATCTTATTCAATGTTCTTCTCTTTAATCTGACTGTTTGAAAGGGAATTTGAGATCAACAGGTTCACATAATTGACTGTATGCCTTATAAAGATCATACTCTCTATACCCTTTATACAATACAATACAATACAATGCTCTTACTGACTAGATTTGTTTTGTCTCTGTGCTTTTTAACTATTCCATGCACTGTTTACCTATAATCTACTATGGGTTTTATAGCATTTATTACTGTTTCACTATAGTTTTTATTGTTATTATCATCGTTATCGTCGTATGTCCAGTACATATACAATATAAAGCACTCTGGATTTAATTGTGTTCTTTAATACAATCACAATTAGATTGGCTGAGCACATGCAAATTTGATATTGTGCGCACACATGTGGAAGCTGATCTACTAACAGGGTTCATAATAAAAAGGAATGTACTGAAAATGAAAATGTTTGTGTTGTTTTTAATATGTGGAGAGGTAAGTCAGCCTTCAGCATAGACACCAGCTGGTTTGCCCTACCTTTTATTTGTGCACTTCATGAAAAAAAAAAAACGTTTTCTGGGTTGTATTTGTTTGTGATTTTCTTTTTCTGAATTTCTTCTTTCGCACGTTTCTCTTACATCTTTGACTTTGTGACAGATCATCTCCCATATTGATTTTCTTTCCTTATCTCTTGCTTTATTAATTTATTTGCTGTAATGCTATAATACGTTAGATAACTTCCTCCACCAATAAATACAATGCCGTGGTATCACAGTTCATTTTGTGCTTGTTGGGCTTAGCGCTCTGCAGTCACTCAATGGTGAACACAAGTAAACAGATATGAAAAAGTTATCATTTCCAGCAGATTGTTCTTGTGTAAAGACAAGCTAATGTATGCAAAACCTTTATTTTGATAGTCTTTTGTGCACAACATTACTCTTTTTTTTTTTCTATGCTTATCACCTGCAAAACACACAAAAACTGAAATCGTAACATATTTGCTTGAGCATGCAGTTCGGCGCAATTCATGAACGATGAGTAAATCAGGCTCACGGCATCATTCTGTTGACAATCACGCAACAACAAGCTTGATGTTTTGGTTGTGACAGGTGTGCTATAATCATTCTTTGATACAATAATCCCACAGTTTCTACTCTGGTTCTGCACCTTCACTATTGGTGGCTGTTTATCATTTCACTACAACACTTTATTGTGAACTGAAAACCAGAAAAACAAAACTTGTTTTGTTTATGATGTAAAGTAAAACCATCATTAAGTATAATACGTTTCCTGCTGAGGTCTCTGCAAAGACCTTTTTTCACCATGTTGTCATCCAGAGAGAAGTGAACCCGTTTTCAGAATGTGTAGAAAAATATGTTTAAATGAAGGTAGAAGTCATCAGAAAAATATGTATACGTATAATATTTCTCCCTTCTCGGCCCACTCCAGTCAAGTTTCACGTTATACTGCGCACACTGCTTGTGAGTAATAGTTCAGCCAATTTAATGACTTGTTCAGGTTAAGTATGATTACCTTTTCACGCTTAGTTGAGAGTGACTAATCTTGTTCGGAGTTTAGTATTCACACAGAAGCTTCTAGTGGGTAGTGATGTCCCGACCAGCTTCGTGACCACTGGTACATTTTATCATGTGTTCATATATCGAAATGTTGCCTGGCCATTTATGGATAATTATTGATCCGTAAAAAAATCCAGTGGTCTGTCCCTGCAGTGTATAAGATGTGTCATACACACACACACACACACACACACACACACACACACACACACACACACACACACACACACACACACACACACACACACACACACACACACACACACACACACACACACACACACACACACACACACACACGGGTCAAATAAGAAGCCATAGTAGTTATGGCTAAATGGATTCAGTTGCCATAGGTGATTACTCACAGGAGCATGTGGCCTTTTTGAAAGAGCACAGTGTGTTTCAGCCAACCGCAGCTGAGCAGATTAACATATTTCCCATGATTGTTTTCATTAGTGTGTAAATGCCAGGGTGGTCCTGGTCTCTGTCCCTGAGGGAATCAGAACAGACCAAGCACACTGTCTGTTTGACACTCAAGAGAGTGGAGGCCAGCTCATTACTATTTATTAGACTCAGGTACATCAGTAAGACCAACTCCTCGTGCACAAGCAGGCCGCTACTCAGCTGCGCGTTATCTCATTGCAGACTGCCACTAATCACAGTACGCCTTTCCAACTAAGTCAGAATGTCCACATGGGAAACTGACTCAAGTTCATTTAATTTGAGTGATTATTACCTGCATCCTATCATAAAATAAATTTTTAGTAGTACAGAGTTTGGGCTCAGCTCCTATGCAGCTCCAGTTTTATACTAGCACTTGGCGATACATCCCACACTACAAAAAATGTTTCTCAGTGGTACATATTCATCCTTCACCTCAGTACTGGTGACACATCTCTTGCATGCAAAAAATTTTTGAAGAAGCTGGAAACATATATAAATAAATGTATTTAAAAACAATCAAGAAGCTGCTCCTGATGCGACCAAACTCTGAATATTGTTTCTGTTAAAATGCATGACAAAATAGGAAGATTTCACATTTCACAGCCTTCTTCTGGTATTTTGAATGACACATTTTGTGAATGTTCTTTTTTGAGTGTAATGATGTATGATAATAGTATAAACAAAGATAAAACTAAAGCACAGACATGTCACCAGTGACAAAACAGGGCAAAGAAGACAACAGTGTGGACTGACTTTTTCAATTGTGTATTAATAATGTTCATATTGATGAAAGGTTTGGCCGGCTTCACGCCATCTCATCTGTGTGTTTGGCACCAGATTCTTGAAAACTCCCACATATACATGCAATCATGTATGCATGCAAGCATGCACACACACGTGCACTTAAATAAACATCATAAATAAATTATGCCGCATGCAACTGTTCATTGTTGTGCTTCACTGCCTTGGAAACATCATTATATTGTTACCACTTGCTAGTTAAGGAGACATGCCAAACACATTTACATCCGCAGAAACTTACATAAGATCAGACAAACTGCTGTGTAATCCATTCCTCGCGAATCTCCATAGCAAACGGAAATTGCTAAGGCATGACCTCTGTTCAAATGAGGGTTTAGCAAACGGTCACTTGGGAGAGAAATGGGAAATTTTGGTCTCCCCTAATGTAAAAGGCAAATAAAAGCACATTAATTGACATCAAGGTAATTTGAAGGGGAGCCAGGCCTGATGGGCCACTAATGAAATCAAATGGTAGCAGTGTGCATTGGTGCGCACATAACAGCACAGATTTACGTGGGCAGCAGACACGCACACACTGCCAGCGTGTCCTCATCAGGATACGGATAAAGGTCAAAGGAAATTTGGCCTGATTTTTCTTTTTTTCTCTCCGTTTCTGTCTTTCCACGGCCTCATCATCAATCCATCCGTCTTCCCGCAGATACCCAGAGCAGCAGTTTCATTTAGCTGCATCATCCCCTCCCCCTCAGACTCTAACACTAAAGTGACCTTCACTAGCTCAACATGCCGGAAGAAGGAAAAGACAGAGGCAGAGGGAGGGCGATGTGGTAAATGACTAGGAGAAGATGTATTGAGGAGGAGGGGGAGGAGGAGGAGGAGGAGATGGGAAGCGGATGATGACAGAGGCGCAAGAGAAAAATTATATGAGCGAGAGCGGGGAACACAAAAGAGGAAACGGAGACTGAGTGGAATGAAGAATGGGAAGGAGATCAGGGAGATAAAATGATGAACGGCAGTGGACTTTCTAAAATAAATCCATGTTCTGCACATGCACAGAGGGGCTTGACACTGCTGTTGATCTGGCTTCAGTCAGATAACATCACCCCAGCCTCAAAAACTAGAGTATGTAAGCCACTGATGCAGAAGAATCTGGCTTCTCCGAACAAGCATAATCAAATCTCTCCTGCAGGAGCAGTGTCTCATGTTGCTGGAATGACAGGAATCAGATTAACTGTGTCCACGCATGTTTGACCTTCTCCTTAACCTTGTTTAGTCACGACACTTCAAGTGAACACACACAATGTGGAGAGAGAGAGAGAGAGAGAGAGAGAGCGAGAGAGAGAGACAAAAGAAGAAGAATTTCCACAGTACTGCAGGCTTTACCGTCACAAGTCCCTTTCCCTTCCGGCCTCATTGCCAAGTCAAGTCAAACTAAAGCAGGGTAAAGTGTGATTATTTAAAAACTACATTATACATTAAGCAGGGAGCCATGCCTGTCAGCTTCAGAAACAGCCAGTAAGATATGGAGAATCTTTCCCTCTGTCTTACTGTCGCTATCTCACTCTTTTGCACTCTATCTTGCCCTTCCACTCTGTATAATCTTCACTTCATTAGCATTTCAAAAAAATCATATCTTTATGAGTCATGCATCGCGGGCGCTCTGGTGAGTTTGTCATTACTTGGTTACGAAACCGCAGCGAGTCAGCCTCCTCGCACAAGACCCAGTTCAGGGCTGCTGAAAAACATTTCCACATATTCACAAAACACACTCTGTGCTCGGCACGCAAAGGAGAGCAAGGATGTACAGAGGGACATGAAAGATCAGATGGAAATGTTCCCATCTCTGAGGAGAAATTAGGTCATTGCAGCAGGAAGCGCTCTCAGGACTCGGTGAGAAAGTGCAAAAAGTTCTGAGAAGCGTTCGAGACGATTTGCATGGTGATATCAACATGTGGAGAAGATTTTAAGCCTACAGGTGATTCGTTTGAAAAAAAAAAAACCCAAAAAACAAGCAAAGACGCAAAAAAGGCTGAAAACATTTGAGGGGAAAATATTCTTTAATCTTAAAACTGGCATATCTGTAAAAAAACAAAACAGTTTTAACAAAATACAAAACAAAAACCCCCAAAAAATGACAAAACAAATCTGCAACAAGGCAAGTGAACAATCCAAATAAAAATGACGTGCAGTGTGGAGTCAGATGAACGATTGAACAGTTTATTCTTAGTCCCAAAACCATCAGAGTTTGAGCACAAATCAGTCTGACAGGGGAAGATACAGAGGGGGCAAACAAAAGATCCAAGAAAGCAAGGAAAGGTCAAGAGCTAATAAGATGGTTAGACCAGGAGTGAACAAGATCCAGAAAGGGCTGTAACGAATACTGAGGATGGCACGTGAATATAATGTGCAAGTGGAGAGTTAACAATAAACATTAGGATGAGAATACGTAAGCTATAAGATTAAAACTGAATACAGTTCGTTATTCAGGAGGGTGGGGAAGAGACTCATCCTATTTATTTTCTCACAAATAAAACCAATGGTTGACCAATGTATTTGTTTTGGGTTTTTTTTTGTTTGTTTTTCTGTTCGTTTTTTCCACATCAGATTAAAAAAACAACAACTTTTTAATAGTTTATTTGGGATTTTAACCATATCCATCTTTGTTCGGTTCTATATAATCCAATTAAGGTCACAATATATTAGAGAGGATTCCAGTGGACTATACACCCAGTACACTGGTCCACAGTCTATCACAGTGTAAAAAAAAAACATTTGTGATTAAATAAATTGTCTTATAAACAGTCAAAGTTAAATTGAAACACCATTGATTCATGCAAAAAATTTTTTTATTTATTTGTACAAATTGGACACCAGAAATGCAGTTAAATTCACCTAAACAGCAGATCTATCTATTGTGGCACAATAAAACATTGTATTCTTAGTTGCATCAACAGATATAACCATGTATTTATACATGCAATCATGTAGTTATTCTGTCATTTGCTTTTTATGTGGAGGAGTTCCTGATGAACTTTGCTTGGAATGGCTGAGGATACAGCTCTGAATAAAGTAGTACAGAAGATAGATGGACGTCGAGGAGAGGACGACGCGGTGGGTCAGTGGTTAGCACTGTTGAATCACTCCAAATTCCTGGTTCAAACCTGCTCTGATGAGGCCTCTCTCTGTGCTCTGAGCACTTTACCGTTCTTCCCCAAGAGATGTTTCCTGGGTTAATTAAAGCACCAAGATTTAACTATGAATTGTGGGTGATTGCTTGTGATTCACTGAAAACTCGTCCACAGTGCAACCCCGCCTTTTGCTCTGAGGTGACTGGGATCGACTCCGATCACCTTACGTCTGGAGAATAGTGAGAAGACAACAAAGCAACAATGAGTTTGTAAATCTGAAGTGATTACTTTAGCTTGTTTTATTGTTTGTTCAACGAATGGTTTGTTGTTTTGTGTGTGCCAAAGATTAACAGGCTGTTCACACTGATTCACAACTGCAAGAATCTGATCAGAAATCCCCATTGTGATTCTTGATTTGGACTATAATAGTCCAAATCAAGTATCTTTTCCACCAAAACACACGTGCATGCAGAGGCAGGGTTGAAAAGTGGCATACAATTTGCCTTGTGGGGAACAGGCTGTGCACATATTGGTATAATGACAGGCAGCAATGCATGAGTCGTATATTCACACAAAAGAAGGTAAAAGTGTTTCATTACTGTTCCTGAAAACATCTTCATCTATGATACTCTGAGAAAAAAGTACATGTGGGGAGGCGGAGGGGCTCGTCATCACAGCCACTTCTCGCAAACACTAAGACGGGATCTGTCATCGGTGTTAACAATGAGAGCTGGAGAGGGAGAGAGGAGTGACGCCGCCACAGTCACAGCTAAAGAGAAATGCTTCTTCTCCCCCACCCTTTGTCACCTTGCCGCAAGCACTGGCTTCTTAGACCTTTAAAGCAAATTCAATAAACAGCTGTTAATAGGTGAGGAAAGACATCGCAGACAAAATGGAAAGTCCTCCAGGCTGCGTCGTCCCATTTTCAGATCGTCTGCTTTGGCTTTGTTCACTCTGATCACATGTGGAAGATACAATGTGACAGTGGGGCATTTTGTGCCTTGTGCGAAGATCAAAATACAAAATCTGGTGGTTGTTTTTTTTTTGTTTTTTTCCTTCTTTTTTTTTTTACAGGAGCTTTTCCGGCATTGCAGCCGTCACACAGCAAGAACACGTTACCGCGTACTACTTTTCTGCACAGGTGTCACATTATTAATCTCACGATGTTGAATTAAGTGTTTGATAATTACCACCTGCAGCACATCCATGTTTGCGGTGCCATGAAATGGGCTAAATATCAGAGTGAGTAAAAAAAAAAATGAAAACGTCAGCAGAGGCAGATTTTTAGAAGAGAATTGCAGAAAGTAATAGGAAGAGGTTGGAGAAGAGATACCTTATCTTTGAAATGACAGCCAGGAAAAATTGGACTTCTATTTATGAGCGTGTGAAAGGGGACCGCAATAAAGAAAGGGCTGAAATCACTAAAATCACAGTTATAAAAAAAAAAAAAAAAAAAAGCAATAAGTTTCAATAATGATAAGTGTGAAGAATGAAAAGATGAGCTGTGACAAAATAATTGTGAAATATGAATATTTCATATAGGATTTCTTTTAAAATCACAAGTACTTTGTACATGTATATTGTATTTCTGCATTGGTTTGAAACTGTGTTTTCATTGTCACCTTATATTAAAAGGGATTTCTGGTTACATTTTGTTGTATGAGGAATGTGGAGCAGTGATCCTTTTATCAGAAAGTTTTAAAAAATTAGTCCAGGAATCTGTAATGCTAAATAGAAAAGTTGCACATGAAATGAAGAACAATGTTTTTGTTCAACATGTACACAGATTAATTTGAAAATGGGTTGTGAATAGTCACGTTGCTCTGCACCGAGAATCTGTTTGCTTGCATCTTCATCATCTCAATAATGTTTTCCCCTCCTTTCAGCTTCTATTCTGCTTTATCAACGACCGTCGATTAGAATTATTGACTTATAAAAATGCACAAGTGCGAAAGGTTTCATAATCTGTTCACATTACATTCTGCTTGCAAAGAAGCATGAGAGTATTTATCAAATGTGTACAATACAAAATTAATCAAGGACATAAAATGTATATACGTCACTCATTAGAAAAACAAACAAACAAAAAATAGATTAAATGGATTAATGGATGGAATATTTCACATTGTTTTGAAGACCTGCTGCTGAATCCAAGAGAAAGATCATTTATGTTCATTTATGATAGATAGATAGATTTATTAAATAGATAAGTAGATTTAATTATTGGCTCTAAACAGACTTTAATATGCACACAGCCTTTTCTGTATCTGTACACGGAGGATAGAGGATCGGCCCTGAACTCGGATCTGTGTTGTTCGGTGTTGCAATGAGCCAGTTGCATAATGATGTAACGCACTTGTCATTCTCATCACTGCACAAGTGGTGTGTTTATGTTGGGGTTAATAATACTGCAGCTAATCCTCGAGTTCTTGGCAAGAGAAAAATGCTCCTCTCTGTACAGTACGCACCGTTATGTCCTCCTCCACAACACCTCTGTGATGCTTCCTTTGTACAAAATCACAAGGTAATCTAATGGAGCTGCAAATCACCCTCCTCCTCATGTACACTTATAGCTGCAATCACAGTGTTTGCCCCGGGGCTTCATCATAAATGATGAAATAAAAAAATAAAAAAATGGGGAAAGGAACTGCCTTTGAACTTGCATTTAAAACCTGAAAAATCACATGGTGGAAGTGCAAATTAAATATACCAAACCGACTCCCAATGTTTCCAGAGATGTTCTTTTATACACATTTCCCTTTAATTCGCCATGATGTCTTTTTGAAGTTGTTCGAGGTACAGTCAAGTTTAACATTCATTTTCTATGAACAAAGGGTGTCTTGGTAATGACGGTCTTTCAGCTGTATTCAGCAGAAGTGGAAAAGTTATTTCTTTCCTGCCTTTCGGTAACAGGGGTTATCTTGCATTTTTAAGAAATGTGTTGAAATGAGGAGATACTGTTTTCGAACCAAACATCTAAATAGCCTTAATCACTGTATACTTTTTAAACTGTGAAATTAAAACTGAATATTGAATGCTGAGAATAAAAAATAAAAAAAAATTCTATGGATTAGGCTTTTAGTTGTTGACATCACACATAATGAAAGTCCTAGAGAGACTGGTTCTGGACCAGCTGAGGCCTGAGGTGAAGTTCGGAGATACAGCCACAGGAGCAGTGTAGCGGAAACCACCTCTTCCTGAATGTGTCAGAGACTAAAGAGCTGGTGGTGGACTGGAGGAGAACAGAGACCAGGCCTGTTACTATCAGAGGGAAGGAAGTCATATTGTCGACCACTACAGGTATTAAGGAGTGCAGACTGGACTGGAGAACAAACACTCAATGTGTGCAGCGAGATGCTGGAGCTCTTCACTGTGATCTACTGGGGGTGGGGGTGGGGGGTGGCAGTACCACCACCAAAGATGCGACCAGAACAAACAAACTGATCCATAGAGCGGGATCTGTTTCAGGCCAGAACCTGAACACGTTTGAGTCAGTGAGTTACAGGAGGTTTAACACATCAGAGGTACAGAGAGGAGCTCATTCTCCAGCAGACTCAAAACAGCTCTGCTGACCTGTGTGACTGATCACTGCCTCCACGGTCCCCATCCACATCATGTACATATGTTCTTCTTTACTATAAACTAAAATAAATAAAAGAATCATACTTTGAGTAGGATTTCCCTTGGGGAAATTCATTTCGGTCATTAACCCATCCTATTTCTAGGGTTGTGTGCATTTTTCACCATTTGGATGAAAACTGAAAGAAAAAAAAAAAAACAATTTACCATCCATTAGAAATAAATTCACATCAATTGTGAATGTTCCAAAGGTTTTACACCAAACACAGAAACGTAATGAGCTCATAATCAATACTGCATCCTTTCTGCATTCGGAGCAAGTTGCAAGAGTTACCAACCATCATAGAATACTGAACAGTGACCACAAAGTAACTTTATTGAGCAGAAAGGAAAAGCGTTTGGAACTGCAAGGGCTGCCTCAAGTTTTGAAGAAAGCAGTACGTTTATGGATTGGAGGGTACATCGAGGTAAACCTTGAGGTTTGCTGGAGAGCTTTGAAAGAGTCTGACTTCATTAAAATGCAGAATCCAGTTTTATCGATAAAACTCAGCTCTGCCTTCGTCTCCTGATCATCACAGATCACAGCCTGGGAACCCTGAATGTGGATTAGTGTTCAAACAGTCTCCATTTATAACAATTTGACTCAGTTTGACAAGACAACATTTAAAAAAATGATGCAATGATGACGTTTTGTTCTGCTAAATGTCATCTCTTCGCCTTTAACACGTTCATTGGGAACTGTAGACAGTAAATAATATGATCTTGACTGTGAGCATGCGATTTCTATCTGGACTGCACCCATTTGTCATCATTATCTACAATTCAGCTCAATAAAATGGTAAAATGATCTTTCCATTATTTGAGAAAGGCCTCACATGTTCAGAGAGCAAGGGGACAGGATTTACATTTTCTGTTTAGCAAACACATCCCCTGAATCAGACCAGCGGCCAACAGCAGATGAAAAATCCAAACACACAGCAACGAAAACAATCCTGAAAATCTGCGTTTCATGCTTTCTTCTACACTGGTATATAACCCATTAGGATGATGATTGTGGCTTTGAATGTTGATCAAGTCCGACTTTTCTCTTTAGAAATCTACATGTCACAGATCCGAGTGAAAGAAGGGTCTCACAACACATTTGAAATGTTTGGTTTTTCAGAAGGAACAAGCAAGTTCTCCATTCGCTTTACAAAATACAAATAGTTTGAAGTCATTCTTTTTAAAGCCGTATGAAAACATCAGAGCCACTGAGCTGCCGCCTCATCATTCTGAAAACAACTCAGTCCACCTGATAGCATCGCGAAAGATGGAAGTGACATCAGCCTGTGTCCACCTGGGATGAATTATTAGCCTTGAATGAACATTTACTTACTGCATTAGAATCTATCAGCTGTTGTCTGCATGTCAAGCAATGCTAAGCATATAACTGGTAAAATGTAAAATGATGACCAAAGTAAAATTCAATTAAAAATCTGATTTATTTATTTCAACCTGTAATGTAAATGTAGTTCAAATGAAACATCAGAAATGTATATATTTTTTGTGAATCAACAACAGATTTTCGCAAATTTAACCCCCGTATAATCACCGTATTTTAGAGATCAAAATGTGTGCATCCAGCTGCTGAATGAACACGCTGCTTTGCTGTGGAGCTCATAAAGAAGCTGTGATGTGCAACTTGAAGAATGACACAATAGTGACACAAGACCCACTTTATGGACACTTGATAGATGATGCCATCCTGACTAACTGAGCTATTAAAAAAAAAAAAAAAAATCGACTTATGTAGCCATGGTAACATCACAGGTTTGAAAGGATAAAAAACAAGAATGCTTTGCGGGAATGACTCCTTGTTTTCAGCAAACCAAAGCAAAGATTTTGTTAAAAGAAACAACACAAGAATAGCGATCTAAAAACAGCTATAACAGTATTATTATTGTTCAAACTTACAAGCAAAGAATTGATTGAACTATATGATGTTATAGGCAAGCTGTTATTGGCTCTGGTGCCCGGCGACTGCACAGGATTAAGAAGATTGATGGATGGCTCATGGATGGATGGATATTATGTAAGTTCAGTAAGTACCTGCAGAACTGACTGATTTAATTTTGTTCTCTGTTTTTAGTCAAAGGATCAAATTTTCCAATTTTTCTCTTTAGTTCTGACAACATTGTTAAGCTTTACCCTGATGGGGACAGCCTTTGTTTTTTCCTTCAGTAACTGTGATTTTTCTCTCCCAGAGCTCCTTTTCTGAAACACGGCACATCCTCATCACTGAGCAGTCTCAACACATTTGATGCATCACATTATTTGATTCCATGAAGATCAGACGGAGCCATCTGGCAGGGAAGCTGGAGAGATGAAACCGGAGGGAGACGAAGCAGTGACCTTGGAAATGGCACTGTCATCACATCCCTCTCTTGTGTCCAATTATTGTCACGGACTCTGACACCGACTCCTTTAATAATCCCGAATTTATGTCCAAAATGTTCAAAGAGATGTGTTTTTGATGAGCACAGCCGAGTGGTTCTCTCTGAATTTCCCACCCATAAAGGTATAATTCAGCTGGGGAAGGTGAGAAAACTCAATTCTGCACATGGAGAAACTGCCTGCTGCTTCCTGCTGCCTTCCCACAGACACACATGTACGGCCGTGAATGTGCTTAAACTCACATGCAGAGTGATGTGTGTGAAATGCGAAAAGCTTATTCCAGGGAAACCCATCTGATATCTGTTTCAGTCATTACCATAATAATTGGCACTCCTCTGCACAGAGAAGGAGCTCGGCAGACTAGGACAGAATAATAACTAGAGATGAGAATGGAGGGCGCACACTGCAAAAAATACCAGTCATAACAAGTCTCATATTCAGTCTAACACTCTGTCTTTTCCCTAAAACTAAAAAAAGAAAAAAAAATATACCCCAGTGGTCTGTGGTGATTTCTCTTTATTTCAATACAAATTTGTTTGTGAAGAAATAAAGGTCATGATTTTAAATTGAGCTATAAAGAAGAGGAATGCAAATCAAAGGCAACTGCACGTGGTTACAGGCATTTGTTGAATGAAACAAATGTTAGCACAGTCAGAGCTTGGAGTACTTCTGGAGCCTGTTTTCATAAATGCATGGTTGCAGAGAGGATTGCTGCTGTCTACAGAGTTTTCAGGGTGACGCGGAGAGGAGCAGGTAATTCCAATGAACATCTGTGCAGCACAGCCCATGATGCTCAGTTTCACGCCGGATGTGCTTCTGCTCTCCTGGCTGACAGCCACACGAAGCTCTGCTTTTGTGAGATTCCCCTGCAGCCGTGTATTATAACTTTAGAGCTACAGCATACGAGCCTCTTCTTTACGTTGCCGTCGTACAAAAAGCTTGGCTTCCTCTCTCCCTCGCTCTCATTCTTCTTGCTCGAAGCATGCAGCAAGTGTGACTTCGTTTCGGTATACAGTATATGCTGCACCATACAGATTAAACTGCTTTGACCCTCCTACACTAACTTTTTTCTTCAATGGATTGAAATTATTTATCTTTTTTCCAATGAATAGTTACCCTTAGTTAACCTTAACCATATGACCTCTCAGCCACCACGTGATGATTACTGACCCTAAGAATACCAATAGAACAGTTTTCTGTCCTTCCACTGCTACGGTTTGTGCTGAGTTGGATATAACACTAAAACTACTGTATTTAAGTAAGCGGCATCTGACTATAAATAGAAAATGGATTGATTTGGTGTAGGAAAAGCTCCACTTTGAGTGAGCTTTTGAAGAAATGTCCTATTCAATGACTCATCTGGGAGACCTAATCCTTCCCTCTTGAATTAAAAACATTAAAGATCTAACACAGAAAAGGTTTTTCTTTTTCTTTTTCTTTTTCTTTTTTTTGGTGAAGGAGGGAGGATGATGCAGGAAATAAGACGAGATCAGCAGTGAATCCGAAATGAAACGGCTGCTCTGGCCGTGGCTAACGCTGTTTTCCATTAAGGTTAAAAATGCAGTTTGCTTCCAAATAAAGGAAGATACTTGTTTAAAGATTAATGAGCAAACGTCCGGAGTTCTTGTCCGGCTCTGCCGGCCCATCCAGTGATTCGATCTTCGTCTCTCTATAAACACTTGGCAAGTCATTCTTCCAGCCACGCTGGAGGTCAAACTCTGTTTTATGGACAGGATAAAACATTTATCTTGGGGCAAGTGTTTTTTGTTGTTGTTTTTTTTCATGTGTTTGTCAACATAAGTAAGTACCAATGAGCTTTCTATTATCCACTGAGTGTCAAGCTGTTTAGTTCCCACACAATCTGACCTCTTTGTATGAGTAAGAAAGGTGTTTTGGCCATGAGGGATTTTGCGTTGCATTATTCACGCCAGCTGTGGTCGGTCCTGTTAAACCTATGACACTGATCTACTCACCGTGTCAACCTGAGTGAACAGGCGGCTAAATGACAGCCGCGGTATCCGTCTTTGATACGGCAGCTGTGAGGAGACTGTTAAAATGACAGCGTTGCGAATAATTTCATCATGCTGGAATCGAAATCCCAACGAATTGCACTTGTTTGGCAAAGAAACGCTGGAAATGAAGTGTAATGAAATAAAAAGGGAATTTTCGAGGACCTTTTGAAGGTCTAAACTTTTGGTGATAATGCAACCACACATTCTTCCGGCGTACTCTTCCGGAATAACCCCCCCCCCCCCCCCCCCCCAACACACACACACACACACACACACACACACACACACGCCAATGACAAATTCAAGAGAAGAAAGACAAAAAGATGGACTGTATGCCATTGCCTCCAAGGTCAGCGAGGAATGTGGTGTATGACTCATGGAATTAGTTCATAAATCATTCAATGTGTGATGAGATAAAAAGCCAATATCTGGAAGCAGTTTGGTGTCTGAACTCCACAACTAATTTCCTCTTCCAAATTTAATTTTTTTAACAAAACAGTTACTGATATATATAATGTAGAGAGAAGACTTATTCTAAATATTTTGTTGTGTTTAATAAAGACATGTCTTGGATCAGTTTTCTTGCTGCATGTTATTGATCAAAGTCACATCACAAGTTTTACACACTTAAGTGTACATCTTTGCCTGTTTCAAAGCCGAGCATAATCTTTTTGCTGTTGCTTCTGTTCTTTCTGATTTGTTTCGTTCATGTTGCACCTTGTGGTCGTATCATATGTTTGTACTTTAATTTCCTGGTTCAAGTCATTCAGTTTAATGACAAGGACAGGCGTGATTAAAAGGTGTCAGGGCAAGTCTCATCTCATCTGGGTATTTTTGTCTTGTCAGGATCATATTTTATGTTTAATGTTTACTGTGTTTGAATAATAAACCAGAGGATGCATTTAAACAATGTCTCTCTTGTGTGTCCATGTTTTCTCCTTGACATGATATATTAGGCAGTGCTTTGCATGTTTCCTGATGTCCTTGTGTTTCATGTTACTCAGTTGTTTTTTGTTTGTTTGTTTGTTTGTTTTCTGTCCTTGTCTGGATTAATAATCACTGCCTTTGTTCACTTCAGTCTTTTTTCTCTGTCCCCGTGACATTCTCTGTGCTTCCTTGCTTCTCCAGTACCCTTGAACATCTTTGCTACTGACTGATATTTTATTTTCTTAATTTCAAATTTAAAACATTAAAAAAGACACGATTCCATAAATATGTTCCAATCAGACAAAACTATGTCACATGTATTGAAGTTGTACTTTGCAGATGCAGACAGCCCAACAGATGCATCCTTGAAATTTCTCTCAGGGAAGGATTGTGCTCTTGGTATTATTTTGAGCGATCACTGAGATGGAAACAGTCCTTCGGGGGAATGGTTTGACGCAGTAACCTCAGAATGCAGTCTACCTTGGAAGCATCCTTGCAATTGAGAAAGACCCCGACTGACCTGTGAATGTACCATCAGACTAACTGAGGCAACAGTTGGGATGCGTAAACACAATGAATAAAATCTGTGCTAAAGCTAAAGCACTGGGTCATGGAGGACATCTTCCTGGCTTTTCTTGAACTGACACACCTGATTGAAACACACAGGTCAGTATGAGCTGGTAACACTGGTCTGGGTCAGGGCTCCCCAACTCTGGACTTGATTTAATAATATCCTGCATTAAGCGTGTTAAATTGTATATTCCTGCAAGACTGCACCTTCAATAAGCATATGTGTTGCAAATTATCAAATGGTAAAACATACCATGAATGGCAATCACGTGAAATAAGAATGGCAATCATGTGCATTAGACCTTTCTACACAAGAACGACCTGCTGAAAACACAATTATTTGCTTGTGTTCACGATGGATGTAATGAATGTTGCTTTGTGTCCTCACAAACATAAAAAGGAAATATGATCCAAATAGAATTGGAGGTGTTATTGAATATATTGGGGTGTCACAGCAAATAATTCTGAATTTTGTGAAAAAGAAAGTCAAAAAGCAATGATAGCAAGTTTTGAAGAGTGTTTCTATAAACCAGTGTTTACTTTGAGAGCAGCGTTTTGCCAAATCATCCCAAAGGATCCACAGCCTTTTCAACAGAACTCTGTTTGGGAACAAAGGTCAAGAACCACCGATCAAGGCAACAAAAGCATTTTGGATGGAGGTGACCTGTAAGACTTTGTCTAAAAAAAAAAAAAAAAGACCCACAATGTCTCCTTTTATTCATCTTTACACATCAAAACTACATCCTTCCTTGTTTATTAATCCTGATAGTGGCTTGTTCCTTTGGTTGCGGTGTGATTCTATGTGCGTGTGCCGCCACAATATTCAACCCTAGTGAGTAGAAAGCTCCCCAAGCATCCCCCAGCTTGCTAGCTGTAATATTGGAAAAATATAAGGTAAGTACTGTATCTTAACATTTGACCTTTGGCGGCCTGTCTTAAAGGTGAATATCGCAACGTGGCTCGTGGTTCCATCAATGAAGGGTGCAAGAGAGGCTTATCTCCAGGGGCTGGATAACAGCCAGTGCACCATTTATTTACTCATTCAAATCCATCTGGCAGCTGCATCGTGTTTAGCGTCATCAGGCTCAAGTTACCCGGTAATAAGTTAACAATGTTGCTCCTCTCGTCTGCCACGCACCCGCTCTGTCTGGGAAAGACGTCCTCAAGGCACTGATGACTGAGAGATGACAGACTGAATTGTGTTATCTTTCACTGCTGCTTGTCTTTTTCATAGCCCTCCCTACTTTGTCTCCATTTTTCTCTTTTATCCTCATGTGGTCATTACAGGTTGACATTCGGCCCGTTAATTTCACTCAGGTTTTTAATTTTTTTTCTGATTCACTATTAGGCACTCACAATCACACGAGTCACACCTACCCTTCTTCTTCATTGCCTCAATTTAGCATGACCTTCCCAAAGCTCTGTCTCGCCAATATGTCTCATTATTGCACCATGGGGGGGTCTGAGACACACCGAGGCTCACAAAGCATTCACACACACCATCTCAGATGATTAAAGAGAACACGGCAATGCTGACATGTGCACACAAGCAAAGTTATGCATTTAAACATAATACACAGTCTGCTGCTTCCTTGTGCGTGCGTGCATGCATGCACACACACGCACGTGTGTGTGTGTGCGTGTGTGTGTGGAGGGTGACTGACAGCAAAGCTGGAGAGAGTAAAAGAAAAAAGGTTTGAAAAATAAGGCAGCGTGGAGGCTTCATTGATTTATGCAAAAATACAATGACAAACACCCACACATGCACGGACGCTGGTACCCACACACAAACACACACAGAAAGGGGACAAAATAAATCCGGCAGAAGAAAACAAAATGGCACAATGCGAAATAAAAACGATTGTGGCTGTGGCAGTGACAGGTTTTGTAAAACCTGTGGCTTCCGTGGGGATTGTAATTATATTCACAAACACATGCAAAGTTATTCACATACAGTCCTGAAAACGTCATACATATACAAGTGAAATAGTTTTAGTTTTTTTTTTCTGCTCAACTGACAATTTCTTGCATACACAAGTGAAATGTGAATGTTTGTCGGAACATTTCAGTTTCAAATATGTTTTTCAGTTGCCTGCATGTTGGCGGCTCCTGATTATAATATACAGGTATCTGTTGACTCCACTTCCCAACCTCATATCTGACTCCGCTGGTGTGTTCCGAACCCTCTGCAAACCTTTTTGCTGTAGCTCTTTAATAGTATAGATGAAAAAAAACAGCATTAACTTTAACTATGCAGGCATCACAGGAGCACCATTGTAAGTTAAAGTTTGCAAGTTTTGCAAACTTTGACTTACAAGTTTTACTGCAAGTAAAAATTGTGAAATACTATTTTATTAAAAATAAATATGTAAAGTATTGATATTAAAGTTTTAGTTGCTTCTCAGGTGCTTTCTTGTGTTTACTTTGTTAAACAGTGTGTGATCAGAATTGTTTTTGTGTTGCAGGAAATACAATAATGGAACAAATATCTAGTTTTAAATTACTTCTTTTACTTCGATGATATGAAATGCATTTGCTCATCACTATGACGGTTTCTCATTTGATTTTTCACTGCAATTCCTTTAATGTTTCACTTTAAACTACTTGAATGCTCACCTATGGTGCACCATAATGCACAGCCTTCGAGCTGCACCCATTTCATGCAGCATTGATCAGGCATTCAATGAGCCAACATTCTTTTAAAGATCTGTTCTCAGCCAATATTGATGAAGGAGGACACAGCATCCGATGGCTCCTGAAATGATTTACTATATCAATGGACTTCCATGGAGCAAGATGAAGATATTGTGCTTCCTTTCCTTCTTTCTTTCTTTCTTTCTTTCTTTCTTTCTTTCTTTCTTTCTTGTAATGAGTGACTTTTGGCAATTATGCCAATAAAACCAGAAAAATGTTGAGTCTGAGCAATGCGTCTCAATTTTAACATTTTTAGACAGAGATTAACAAATTAGATTTTTTTGTTTGTTTGTCGAGAAATAATCACGTAAGAAAAGTCAGCTGTATATAGCCTGACCAAATTTGCACATGTCGTGTCTACCCAGCTGCTTTATTTTACAGCAGTCGCCTCGCCACATTCAGTCATAACAAATTGCACTGTAGACTTGGCAAGTTCATTCTCTTACACTCGAGGTCAAGGCTTGGCCCGAAACACCATTAAGGAGGACACCAGATGTGCACAGATATTTAAATGACACAGACTAATTTTTCACTCAAATCCAATTTTCCCTCTTACATAAGAACTCCTGTATAGGTCGTTCTTGTGCTCATGTTATAGTCCAGACATTTTCATTGAGACTGTTTGGAAGATACAAAAGCAGTGAGACGGCTGATTGAATGTTTTCCTTCTCGCAGACGTGCAGAGTTGCACGGAAGAGTTGAACCTTACGTTAAAAGCATACGTTTTGATATGAGCATATGGGGAATTGCAGTCACAAGGGCGGCTGAGTGTGTGTATCTGTGTCATTGTCAGAGTTTGTGTTCCCAGTCTGACAAATGGTCTCTCTAGCAGACGGCGTGTTCATGTGGTGTCAGTCATTTGTCTCCTGTACAGCGTTTGTGCCCACACACACACACACACACACACACACACACACACACACACACACACACGCACACACACACACACACACACACACACACACACACACACACACGTCTGCACATACACACAGGCAGGAATCTGGACAGCTTTGACAGTGTGTGCGTGAACGTGTGTGCATCACGATAATCTAATGGCTTTATTGACCCGAAACCCAAGGACTCCGCAGCACTCTTCACCTAAACCAAATGGTCACTTCTCCTCATTTCATCCACAGAGCACTTGTCCTCTCGCCTCCTCCCCTCGCCAAGTATGATCTCCTCCCATCTCACATGCTTCTTGTCTCTCCGATTGGCCCTCCTCGTCTTAATCTCCTCAGTCTCTCAGTAATCTCCTGCTCTTCTCAAAGTGCTACGCAACAGAACAGGAAAGACGTGAGGATCGAAAGTTAAAGAACTGCAAAGTATTGTCCATGCTCCGAAGCACACACACTTCATTTAACGTGAAACCGAGTATCATGTATGGTGTGTACCTTTCTCAACATGCCCCATTAAATTGTCTTAACCCTACAATATACATTTATAATGGCTGTATTGTGCAGAAGTGCAGGCAGATGGATAGTATTTACCAAACGTGTCCATGTCTTTTATTTTTTCACGAAACAAAAAAATACCTCCAGTTTTATTTTATCTAACAGGCTTGATGAAAAGGTGAAAACACATATTCACACCAGTCATACATTATTTAGATGGTGAGTACTTGAGCTGTATTGTCAAGTACAACTGGCCCCTGGCAGCCTTGGCACAAAATGTTTCACAGGGTCAATTGTGCCTCAAGGGCCCAAAAGCTTAGCTGTGCCTATTTAAACCACATTTTAATTCCTAATCTAGTTCAAAAGCATTTAAAAAATAAAGGGAGTTAAAAGAAAACACACAAAAAAACTTGTAGTCATTTTAATTCACATAAGCCTTCACATTTTGTAAGATAGCGCAATAATCTTGCAACACACACACACACGTTGGAATTCATGGGTAATGAAATGCATGCATCTTCTCACACTAGATGCTGTGGAAGCGATTCATTTGAAACATTTTTGTGGGCGTTCAGGTATAGTCTGGAACTGTCATAACTGAGGGGGGGGGGGGGGGGGTGACGGGGGACTCATGCTGGGGAAAGGTATTCCCCTGACCCCCTCCCAGAGTTTTCTTCCTACATCCTGCTGCTCATTACTAAAACCCTAAACTGACTTGACATAATGAACACAATGTTATAAAAGAAGTCATCTGGAGAAGTCTCTTCATATTGTGCTCCATATCCAACCGACGAGCCCCAGCCCATCCAGCCATCTAATAACTGTGTAGTTCACCATGGTGTGTTGACCTTATTTATTCATAGTTCTACAATAAAGAAAAAAGGCAGCATGGGGTGACCCCTTGTTTTGAATAAAAACAGTGGTCAAGGGAAACTGTAAAAGTCGCCGAATGTTTGAACGAGTAAATACCTACATCACGGCCGCCTGCTGCTTAACAGGATATAAGATTGTTTTCTACAGCTGAAGACAGCTGTTGGTGAGTAAAGGAACTACGTTTGATGTCTAACTTGCAATGTTGCTTCCGGTCTCATGAGAAAACAGCTGATGGTACTAATGTTGCTTAATGTATAACATTACCGAGCATCCTAAGAAGCCAAACGTTGAACCGAGCTGCCGAGTGCTGTTCTCACAGTCTCATCCTGATGCCTGCCAGAGCAGAATGAGATTTGCACCCTCAGTCAACCTCCTATTGACATGCTAATCACTGTAGCAAGCGAGCTCAATTCGCGAGTGTTCCATCTGTTCACACCAAACTGAGAAAATGCACTGTAGGAACCAAATGAAAATGAAAGACCCTGTTGAGGTCAGTTCAACACAGACAACGGAAGGTCTTGTAGAAGACCTATCAAGAAATAATACAATGACTGCAATGATGTGTTGTGGCAACCCCAGTGATCACATGTGCAATACACCAACCACTTTTTTATTTAAAATGACATGTTGCAAGGATATCACAATTGAGAATAAAGTGGTGAAGATTCAGGAAAGTTGTTTCTGATGCTGGATTTTAGAAAAGATTTTCAAGATACTTTATCTTATTTTATGTCTCCTGGTCACTTTAGTTTCATATTTCACTATCTCCAAGACAATATAAAGGTGCCAGAGAAGCCTGCTTTGTATTTACTGCTAAAACATAATTCATCCGAAACATGTAGGTCACACATTGTACAGTCAAAGGCACAACTTGTATATTCTGGAAAGTTAAGATTTATCATGTATTAAATATTAGACGAGGCCAGGTACTTTACAGTCTTTTAAGCCTCAAGGCTGCGAGACTTAAACATCTTATCAGAGCAATAGGATTTCTCTTTATGGGAACTGGAAAAGTACAGTCAGTGGCTTAAAAGAACTCTGAAGGACAGTCAGAAATTGTCCTTGTACCTCAGTGTACCGATGAGATTTCATCACAGTGTTGCTGGTCAGTTGCAGGAAGTCCCTGAAATCTTTTCAGCAGCACCACAGTCAGGATCGTGAACCTCCAGAGGAAAAGAGTCATCTGTTGTCTTCACAGATTGCTAATTAATTTCAGGATGGGGTCTAATCATAAAAGTCTCCCGTGTACATTTTTTTTTTTTTTTTTACTCTTTTGCAATCTTTTGCGTACGATATGGACTTCAGTGTGAATAGAAAAAGTTCAGGATGATGTTTTGCTCTTGCAGGGTGGCATTTCTACATCGTTATTGTCAAAGACAATAACATAGCAAATCATTGTCTGACATATTCAAGGCACTGGCACACGACGTTTGAGACGTCTTTGGATTTTGTGTTAAAAAGTAATAACTGCGAGGTAATTGTTTTGTTGTGATAATTTCAGGGAATAATTTTATAACAGGAAGACAAGCAGAAAAATGTTTCTTATCAAGTTTCACCCTTCAGAACCAAAACACCGAGCATCATGTCGTCATCTGCTGTTGTTAATAACAGTCATGACATGAGAAAACAAAACAAACAAAGCAAAACACAGCAGCATTACATCCGGAACTGATGTCAGTCATAGCAATGATGAGGAGGCTGCGTAATGTGGTGGCAACATCTGTGCCACCCCATTAAAACAAATATATTCCAAAACAAGTCTTGCTGGGAGTTAAGTTGAAAGTCTTTCACATCCATCCACAACACAATGACAATGTTGGACAAGGCTAACAGACTATGAGGAAGAGAATATATTTGAATGCGCAAAAAAAACAATTAATAGCACTTACGCTGTGTTACTTGTGGCTCCTTCTTGTTTTTGAGTGTTTTCACACCTGTAAATGCAGACTGGAATGTGCTGCACTAAAATGTATATTTGATTCTTGCAGTTAGCAGATTAAAATTCACACTGGAGGCTGTGAAGGAAACCTAACAATGGACACAAAGATATGCTGGTCACTTTTCTCTGTGGCGTTTGTGTGTTTCTGTCAACAGAGAAAAAGGAGTTTTATCTATGAAGTGCATTCACGTTCGAGAAAATGATGTTGATGCACAGCAGACACCGACAGATTATATCAGTAACAATAGGAGGTGGAGATTCATGTACAAGGCCGCAGGAGCATCCTTTATCAAACTTGTGATGCACACAGGACACATTGGTGTTTAACTGGTGGAAACGGTTTGGCAGAAGATGGTTGATAGCGGACACATTGTTATCTCAAATCTGTATTATATTTCCTATAGCACAGACACCCGGAAGCTCTGTGAAGTTTAAATGTAACCCATTGATGTAAACTCTGATCTGTCTTATTGCTTTGATTTGAATCCAAAGTTATCAGAAGCAGATGGATCAGGAGCAAACGTCCCGCTCTGTGGGTGTCCCTCTCTGCTGTGTAAAGTTGACAAGAACTTTTCAGAACACCTGCTGTCTGAAAAGCTCAAAAAGCATGGCACACAGCTTGATGTGTGTGTGTGTGTGTGTGTGTGTGTGTGTGTGTGTGTGTGTGTGTGTGTGTGTGTGTGTGTGTGTGTGTGTGTGTGTGTGTGTGTGTGTGTGTGTGTGTGTGTGTGTGTGTGTGTGTGTGTGTGTGTGTGTGCGAAAATTGCAGTGAAGAACCACTCGAGTCCGATTTAGATGCAGGTTGTTGTGAGATCAATTCAGCTGCCCAGATGTTGAACAGATTTATTTTGCAGTCCTGTAATTATGTCTGTGAGGCGACTTTGGAAGTAGCATCTGGAAATGTCCGTCCCCTGCGATGGCAACATCTGAAATCGGTTGCTCCTCTACCGGTCTCAATAAAGCTGTGAAACAACAGACACGATCCAGCATCTATGACTTCAACACATAAAGTAACTCTACTCAAGCATCGATGTGACATTTGATTATGACTGGATTATTATACTGTGATGGTTCAGTTTTACCACATTTACATTTTTGTGGTACTTGCAGCCTTCGTTCAAGATGGAGCACTGATACGACTTGTATTGGTGTCACATTCACCAACAAGTGACATTGATGTGATCATTTTCACTCAAGCATGGTTTTAGACATAAATTGGTGTTTTGGGTCTCCATACAAAAATAGGTGATAGGTGTCCAAAATTCATTTGGTTGGGCCAATAATTTGCTATATTTTGGCAAAAAATTATGAATTCAGGCAAAATAAGACAGTGACAAATATTGATGGCCATTACACACATATTTTAGAAGGCTTTGAGCAACCCTTCCGATATTTTTTTCCGAAAATTGACCATCCAAACGATGGCTGGATGGCTCACTGTCTAAATCCATGCACTCAAGAAGGTTTAAGAGCTGTTTGCATGTGGGACAGGTTCTCTGGTGAAGATCCCCTCTGATCCTGGTTCAGTTGGTTTCATGAATATACAGACTTATTCTTATCATCAGCATCCAGACAGTTTCGCCAGGTGAGACTTGATTGATTCATATTGTTATGACAAGGCCTGATTAAACTTGGCTACTGAGAAACACCAAAATAAAAGCAACTTCAAAACAAGTTTGTAAAAAACAAAACAATAGTGTGAACAGACATATTTTACTGTTTTTTAAGGTGTGGGGATGTGGGGATGTGGGGCTTCATCATCATGTTTGGAGTCAAAGAAAACTGAACTTTCTTGAAAACTGGAATGGCTGAACTTTTCTGGTCCACTGGTAATACACATGTGAATATTGTTTGAATAATTCTGCACACGTGCAATGACATCGATAACAAGAATGAAGAAATCCAGAGTGTTTACGCTATTCACTGAGTTTCAGAACTGACTTTATCTATCTAGTTTTGTAAGGAACAGAAATAGACTTGGACAATTCTCGTTTTACTTGTTCTATGTGAGGCTTCTAAAAAGTTTGTCATCTATTATTAAACCAACAAATGTAGTTTCATAAACCCTTTCAATTTCAGCATTATTTAAACACAGTAACTTTTTCCACCAAAAAACATAAATGTTGTTTTACTTGCCTTTAACGATAACGTATTTTAAGCAAACCATGTATTTCACTTGTTCAATTCTATTTCTATTGTTTTCAACAATTTCTTGAGGTTCCCTCCAGAACAAAATAAATTAGCGTCATCGGCAAGCATTGTAATTTTTAATGTATTGTTTACTGTGCAAAAATCATGGCAATGATGTTTCACACTGAACATTGATTCAGCCATAATAGTGTATCAACCACGATAATGCGGCGCGGGCTCCAGGAGCTCACACAGTCTTAGGAGAGATGGATTGCCACGTGTGAAATCTGCCCGTGCTCCTCTTCTCAAGGACATTGAAGGGTGAGTGTTTTCTTTGCAGCATCTTTCCTTCCTGGAAATGGAAGAATGAATGAAAGGAGGGATAAGCCAGCCACCTGAGAAAGGAGAGATTGTCATTCAGCAGGCGTCTGATGGCTGTCAGGCAGTTCTCCTCCACTGCAGATGTGACGCAAACATGCGCTCCTTTTTCTCTTCTCTCCACTTCCACCCACCACTCCTCACAACACACACACACACACACACGAATTCTCTCCTCTCTACTTTCCTTTATCATTCTCAGGTTCTTTTCCTGTCTCGTCTGCGGTCTTCTCTCTACATGCCTCCACTCAATCTGTGGACATTTCTCCTTCTCTCTCTCTCTCTCGCCACTCTTTCCCTTTATATATTTATTCATTTATTTGTTTTATTTGTTTACTCATCTCCCTGCGTCTCTGTTCACTCACTTCATAGTTCCTTTCTTTTTCCTTCTCTCTATCCTCTCGGTGAGGATGAGTGGGTGGAATGAAGCATTGTGCCCTGGAGATTGTAGTGCCATACGCTTTTCATACGGGCCAGACTTTGTGTGTACCTTATGTGTGTGTGTGTGTGTGTGTGTGTGTGTGTGTGTGTGTGTGTGTGTGTGTGTGTGTGTGTGTGTGTGCATGTGCGTGTGCGTGTGCGTGTGTGAAAATAGGCATTTTCCTTCCATTCAGCCTTAAATAAATGCTCTGAGTTATTGCTTCATTGTTGTTTTCTTACAAATACATAAATCTTATTTAAGAAATGACAGCTTATTTTCTGTGTTGCCCAATCTCCTGCTTTTCTGTGATTTTGTGCCCGGGCACCTTTATTCTTTTTTTAATTTTTTTTTATTTTACTTTCTGATCTGGTTTATATCCCACTTCTCATTTCTGTCTTGCTCGTGAATTGTACCCCCCCCCCCACACACACACACACACACACACACACCCCACCCCCTTCTGCATTTCCATGTATCTTCTCACTTACTCTCACTCCATCCTCTCTTCTCCTCTCGTTCTCTGGCCATTTTTAGACAGAAAATCCCATCCTCGGCTCATACACTACATCTCTGAGTGCTTGAGTGTATGTATGTGTTTTTGAGAGATAATAAAGAGTGCGCACGCACGCACGCACGCACGCACGCACGCACGCACGCACGCACGCACACACACACACACACACACACACACACACACACACACACACACACACATACACACACACACACACACACACACACACACACACACACACACACACACACACACACACGTTCATGTGGGAAGATGCTGCCACTCACCTTCTCAGCCCTCATAGTGTCAATTCCTGAACACGGTGAATATGACTGGACATGACTCTTTCTCCAACACAGCTCTGCACACCACCAAATGATGTTCTGCCAAGTATAATTCTGTAAGCATGCCTGTAGAAGTTAATAGAAAGGTGGCGATACCATTTTACAGTAACAGCAGTATAATTGGTTTTTAAACAGCGGTTGTCTCATTGGTAGGACATAACAAAAACCCATCACTGGACAAATCTCTACATTTTGTGAATCAATGATCACCAATTTGACTTTATCTGCATTTTAGCAGCTTCTCTGTCTTAATGAAACACAATTCATCTGTGATTCTGTGGTCATTGGGTTTGTTTACAGTGCGAGATAGTGAATGTGTTCTCCTTTAATTTCTTCATGGCCGACCCGCAGTGTTTCGGATGAATTCTTGTGGGTTTCTAAGGGCCAGCTTCAGGATTTTCCCTGCTCAAGGTACAAATAATTGATTCCCCCCCACCTTTTTTTAATGTTTCATGCAGTTTTTACACAGTATTTTATTTATGGTGCAGACCAAAATTAGAGGTACTCTGTTTGCCTCATTTCATGTCCCTCATGAAAGTGAAAAACTTAACTTTAAATTTTTGTATTTTTTTTTTTCCATGTGTCAGGTCGCACTCTAGTCTCTTAGCGAGGTCTCTGGTTCAAGTCCAGGTTGGTTTTATGGGCCATGATCTCCTTGTGGGCTTTCTGTGAGTTTACTTCCACAGCCCAAAACAAGTATTTGAGGCTAATTGGTGGCCTTAAATTGGTGTGGTTATCTGCCCTTCTTTGTTTGTCCTGTGATGGACTGACGACCTGTCCACAGTGTGCTATTTCTTCTCCCATACTGAAGGCAGATGGTTGTAACATGGTCAGGAGCTGATCCTCAGAGAGAAGCACAACAGTCATAACCAAGTCAACAAAATTGTTGTCTTGAGAGAGAGCACTGCTGCAGTCAGGTTCTATTTGGCCAAGTGGGATCTCAAATTCTTTTATTTTTATTTTTGACCACAATAATTAATTTGTGAACTGATCTTTTGGTATTTAGTCACATTATGACTGAGAAAGTGAAGGTAGTGAAGAATGATCCTGCTTATAAGTTTTATTGGCTTGAACTGGAGCCACTGACATTTTCCAATTAAGGTGCTTATTAAATCCAAACAGTGCATCAAGACAATGTTGATTGCTGACGAGTCCACATATATTATTATAGGCCCTCATAACACATAGGCGCGTGAACTGCATTGTAAATGATTGTAAATGGGGGGAAACATATATGTTTAGCACTGCCTTTAACAGGGAGGTAGAGGTGCTCGCTGCCTCACCTCGTACTTTTGAACAAACCTTGAATATCCAATGAACGGCACTTGTCCTAATGAAATAGGCCTACCTACAAATACATTACCTCATTTGTACAAAGTGAGAACTTGTAAGTGTCTATAAACATTAGATTTGTGACAAATGGCCCAACACTGTTTGCATGGGATTGTGCGATTTGCATGCCTCCTCCAGATTTGACCAGGAGAAATGTACATATGGTGATTTGTTCATAGATTGTTTGGTTATCATACAGAAACTATTTTCTTAATGATAGTGGAGGCCTCAGATGCCTCCCTTGAATGTGTGTCGTTGCCTGAAATAGCACTTTCACTATTTAATATGTGGAGTGTAGATTGCAATGTGTACTGGATTTCTTTGAATGCAAACAAAGACGTATTTACAGATGTTTTCAATGAACAATATTTATTTTCCAAAAATACTGATATATTGCACAAATGTATTCTGTTTATTCATTTATTCTCTTGGTAGCAACCCCCGAACCCCCCCCACACACACACACACAAAAACCCCAAACCACAACACTCCTTTACTTTATCTTTTATTCTATTCCTGGATTGCAGCTTCTGCTTTATTTAGATGCAGAATTCAAATGCAATAAATACTCCTCTGGGTGGAGCAGAATGGAAGCAAAAGTGGGACCTGGTAAGTAAGAAAAAGTCCATTTCAATGGAGTTCAGTTGATTTCTAGAAACATAACTGCGATTACAACTTACTTAACGAACCACTGCACTTTCACAGAGAGAGAGAGAGAGAGAGACAGAGAGAGAGATACTATGATTAACTGATCCACATTTGGAAAGGGGTGCCATATTCCACATACAATCCAACAGAAGAACCTCGACAATTACCAACTAAATTAAATACCCAAAGACCAATGTCTATGTACCATTTTGTTTTCATTGTATTTGTCACATTTTGAACTGTAGTGAGCTGCCACTTCCTGCCACACACATACACAATATAGAAACAAATGCAAGTCGAAAGCAATTTTGAGCAGATGCTGAAAGAATTGCACCACATATTTGTGTCAAAAACAATTTAATGAATACACTTAGGGGGATAATTCAATGTGTCCTGAGCAGCATCTATAGACAATCCAGAGTCAAATTACCCTGGAATAATCAGAGGTGGGGGTTCATTTGAAGTATATTACAAGGTTCACCATCTTTATTTTCCACCAGCTTCTCACCAACTGCTGCCAACCACACACCTGAGACCAAACCTAATCAGTCTGGCTGCACAATTATGGAACACAAAGTGGTCCATAATGACAAGCAGATTAACTGAGATGCATTGCAGAGAAAGTAAGACTTCACAGGATGGAATACTCAGCTTTCTTCTGTGAGCTGATTTCATCAGCGTCATTGGAACAGAAACCTTAAAATCTGAGCCGTAACAAGCAGCGGTTGACTGCAGTTATACTGATCCACATCATCACGGTTTCAAAGCATTCAGATCATGTTTGTTTTTTCTTTTTAAGGCACAGATGCATATTCATTTTCACCCCCCCCCCCCCCCCCCCACTGGTCAGGCGCAGTTAACAGATGTGTGCCCTTTCTTCCGGTCATCCGTCCCTCCATCAGGTGTGTTGACAATGTCTATGTATCATTTAGCCTTGGGCAGTCAGGCCTTTTCCATGAGCCACTGCAGCTTGGAAGATTAATGGCTGTCTATATTATACACTTCGACACTTGTAACAGGTGGATTTGCAGACATGCAGCTTTGTCTTATACCTCCAGATGAAGAAATACAAGTTCTACCAACTTGTCGTTGTTGTTGGGGCTGTTTCATTAATTAGATAGATGAAAGCTCACTATAATACACGTTGTTGATTTCAAAAGTATATGCTATATAAAGTATATATATTTCGGTCTGCCTTTCCTTTCAGTCAATGAGAAAACTCCTCAGCAGTGCAGCTTCTCCACATCTGTTGAGCACACCTGTTCAAAAGATCATAAAAAAAAAAAACAGACATTCAAAAAGTGATGAGCTTCTCCCATCAATCAAGTTGCAGGTGGGTTTGTTATTTGAGTTACACATAAAACCAGCTGAAGGGTTCACTGGTGTCTCAGCAACAGATTTCAAGCTTTTATGTGAAAGTCTTGTAACTAAAATCCCACAGGGACTATTGCATACTAATCCACGCTGCAGATAGTTGGGTTTATATTTCCTTCACTCACTTTGAGCACAATGGTTTTTGAGAACTGCATAATTTTCAGTTGATCACAATGTCAGATTTTTAGTTGGAAGCGTTTTGCATTGGACCCTGGGAGTCGAGGATCTCTTGCTGTTAAATGTAGAAACGGGCGGAATTGTCAGAGGGGGACAAACTTCAGGCTAATGCACCAAAACCTGCCTGCAATATTATTCAACACACAGGATCCTATTGTAAAGTGGAATGAAACACAGATAAATCTGAATTTGGATGCTTTAATGAAAATAAAAGTTGTTTCCATCATTCACTGGAATTAGAATGAATCTTGTTCATGGAGCATTACTAACACAGCAGCCCAGAGATCAGCAATGCAGCAATGCAGCTAATTAGTAAAAACCCGGTTTGAAATCTGCAGGTAACGTGCCGTGAGAAGAGATAAGCTTTTACTAACATTAAATTGAATGGAAACACTGCAGCAAAAGAGACTTTGAGCTATTTGCTCTGTTTGGAAGAGAATATGTGTGCGCAGCTTTGCACAGTATTTTGCACCACAAGCCATTATTTAAAATGGCACAATGTTAAACTTATTCTTGTATTTCTATAACAAAAAAACATAAGTAAAAATCAGATTGTTCAGTATTTAAGAAGAGGGGGAAAAAAAGTCAAATGCACATCTTTATTATGATACTCATTCATCTTTGCTCTGAATCAATTGACAACATTAGGTGAATTTTTCCATTTAATTTCAACAGTCTGGCTTTCTCAAGATGAAATGAGGCCGAGTGTGGCTGTGAAATAAAATGAGTTTTACACCCTGGGTTTGTAGCTTGCTTGGTTAAGCCTGATGCTGTCTCACAGTGGCACGATGCTTTGTTTAAACTAGTGCAGATTGGAAATAATCGAATCATGGAAGGTCAATGGTTTGCGTCCTTGAAAACGCATTGCAGAGAAAACTGAATGAGATACGTTTATCTTTTCTTCAACAGCTACTGGCAACGTGCCGTATGGCAACATGCTGAGGGCTCATCTGTTTTGGATGCAATAAATCATGACTAATAACTCTGTTACACACAGGGATGCCGCCATACTGCAGCTTTCAGAAACCATTCATATAATTAACTTCAAAAATAATACACGACTGAAAAACTTTTATAAGAATGGATCCGTGCTTACCAGCGCTTCCAAATGTCAGGGAGGTATTACATTGTTTATAAGCTGATTTTTGATCCTTGCCAGAGCAGAGGCTGGAAAGAGGACGGTCTGTTGGCTGGTCTGCTGCTGACTCTCTGGAGAGCTACTGATTGGATTGCCAGCACATCCTGTGCAAGTCCTAATATCTCTGCTTCTTCCTTTATATTTTCCTCTACTGCCCGGCACAAAATTCCATGAAGATTTAATTTGAAACCGAAGAAATGCAATGCATGAATATTAAACACTTATATGTTATTTTGACTGCTAACTTTACTAATTTCGTGTCCAGTATAACTCAAACCAGAGAACACCACTGGAATCAGACTGGATGTATGCATCTCCTCCGTAGAATCTGCAGTAGAATGGAATGGCACACAATACTTTTACTTGTGTTTCGGTTAGGCTCTGGATCCAGAAGACCCATATCAAAAATTATGATGAATTGCCTCACTCTTCCATTGTACAGATTTAGAGGGACACTGTTCTCTAGTTTTAATACAATGCCTTCAGCATATTCGGCAATGGTCTTTGATTGTTTGGGGGGGGGGGTTCTGCTCATGCACAACAAAATCAAAAACAATAGATGAAAAAAAGCACAAGAAATGTCTAAATCAAAAGCCATCTTCTTACTCTAAAGAAGGGTAACGGATATGCGTGTGCAAAATGGCAAAGTGTGTGTAAGTCAGAGTGGGTGACCATGAGTGACAGGCTGAATCTGCTTTAGGATTGCTGTCAATAATAGTGTCTCCTCAGTCTTTTGCTGTAATTACATAAATGGATGCTTATTATCTACTTCCTACTTTATGACTATGCCTGCAATGAGTTCATTAAATGTCCCATGGGGAATTTATGCAGTGGGAGCTGCCACTTAATGGTTGAATGAGGGCCTATTAAGAGTGTTTATGATACTGTGGATCGAGCTCATTGTTATAATTCATAATCTGACCCAAAATATATGATCATAAATTACAAACGCATTAATGAAGATGGTCATTTTGTCACTCCTATGTGCTCTTTCTCTCTGTTTTCTGCCTGAGTGAGCTCACAAGGCAGACAATTAAGTACAGACACGCCGTGCCCTCACATTACAAAAGAGCCGAGGAGACAGCACCTCATTCTCCTTATTGTGTCAGGCGGTTATTCGAACAAGTAGACAGAAACATGAGGCAACTCTCTGCTCCTGCCAGTCAAATGTACCTTGATGAGATGTCCCACATCTTCCAACGTTTTGATTTGGATCGTTTCCTTTAAGACAAGATGACACCGGTTCTTCTCTGCTTCCTCTAATTGAGTCTACCGTCATGTATGCAGAAAGACAGATGCCACACTCTTTCTGGGTTCAAAGCTATTGAATATATTTAGTGCGAACAGAAATAGGAGAGAGTCTGATTTCAGTTTTTTTTCAGTTTGTGTTTTCTTTACAGACAGTGTAACCTTCATCTATATTCTCTGCAGACCCTGATCATTTACAGTTCATATCAATGTGAAAGCGGTGCACTTCTTCTTACAAGTATGTTTACTGTATATTTCACTCAGTAATGATTTGGCATTTGTCAGCTATTATAAAGGGAAATTAGGTTACAATGAAAACATGAAAGTTAAAAAAAAAAAGCTAAATAAATAGATGTAACCTTGACGTTTATATAAACACTCACAATGATTTTAATACAAAGAGAAGAATAGGTTATCCTCTAATTTCTGCATAAAACAACCATTGTTGTTTCTGAGCTTTGTCACTAAAAGAAAGTAGAAGAACAAAAAAGACAAAAGAAAAACTGTGAAATTGCTTAAAAAAAAAAAGGAAATTAAAACACCATATTGTGAAGGTACTCAACAGAAAGCACTGTAAAAGGCGTGCTCTGAATCAAGATAATTCAGTTTAATGGAAGCGAATCTGAGGCCACATGGTGGTGTAGTGGTTTGTGCTCTCACCATCCCACACCCAAGACGCCCTGGTTGGAGTCCGACAGGGCTGCTGATCCCAAGTGATTACCAGTCTATCACTAGGCAAACACACTATGATTAATATCTAAGGGTCACCAGTTAGCTGGTAATCCATGTCTTCTGACTGCAGGAAGAAAAGCAGAGTATGCAGAAAGAAAACCCAGCGAATCAATAGGAAGAACATGCAAACTCTGCTCAGCATTACTCAAGCTGCTGGGCAAGAGCATTAACCATTACCCCACCAAGCAGACTGACCAAGACAAAACAACCCTCAGTTGGAAAATACAAAACCTTAAGTGACGAAACTGACACTAAAGAAAATGTACCTCAGTAGAAAAAACAACACTGGAAATCAAACCCAAGCTGACATTAGAGTTTAAGATCACAGAATTATTCGCAAGGGGAGGAAGATTAAGATATTGATTATATGTAGCAGTGTATTCACTTTTGAATTGTGTGCGAGCGAGGAGCATAAATTATAACACCCCCGTGAAAATAAAAAAAAAAGACACACATCTTCAAAGAAGGGTTGAGTTGTTTGTTTGAGGGCTCTTCAATCTGCGAGCAATCTGCTGTGTGCAGTAAATTATGCAAAGAAGACTCTTTGAATCGTCTGTGTGTGTCCAGCATAATGAAAATCTCTGAATTTAAGGGCTGTGTTTGGTTTCAGGGCATTTAGTTTTGCTGTCCCTAACAGCGAGCTGAGGCTGCCTCAGGTTCATATATCTGTGCTCACAGTTTGTGCTGCAATTCATTTGTCCTAATTGAATTTGGTTGAATTTTTTTTTATTTACTTTTTTTAAATAAAGTTGCCATGGTAAATGCACGCCTGCGTGGATTAAAGACAAGCTATCAGCTAGGGGTCTTTCATTAGAAAATTAAATACTAACAGTGTTTTCTGGGGATGGAGGCACAGGGGCAGGTTTGCAGATCACATTTCTAAGTATCTTCATTGTATAAAACACTGAACCATGAAGTACCCCTAATGTGTGTAGGGTGTAATTGCTTTGGTCATACAGTACATGTGAGCCAAATTAATCGGATTTAACAGTCATTTAACACTTCGTGCTAAGTCAAGGTAACAGCAGTGGGTTGGTGTGTGAGTCTCCATTTGTATGTGCAGCTGTAAGACTTGTGTTATGGGGGAGCATAAATCTTATTTGCTCAGTCGCACTGTCATATAGTGATTGCTATCCGACCAGCGGTGGTATCGCTGATACGGATACCATTCTGATTCTTTATCAAAAGCCTCAATGATTTTGGGGAAAGTAGCTAAAGAAAAATGTTTTTTTTTAAATATTACTCTAAAACAGATTATTCTTTCTGTGTCTTGAAATACATTTTATTTAAGGCCCCTTTTAAAACAGTCAAGGTACATTGATACAGTGTAAAGCACAGCAGCAACATTAAAAACTTGCCAGTCAGGAATTTGCAAAAGGTAGCACAATAGTATAAAGATTAATGCTCCCGCTTTATGGTGAAAAGGTCATGGCTTTATGTGTGGAGTTTGCATGTTCCCCTCTTTGTGTTTTCTGAGGACACTGGGAATTTGATGTTAATCGTTGAATTTAACCTTATTTGTATACACATGTGTGTGCCTGTGTGTGTGTGTGTGCGTGTCTCTCGGTGTTTGTCCTGTGACGGACTGACGGCCTGTCCAGGATGTAGCCTGCCTTCACCCTTCGTTAGCCAGGATTGGCTACAGTGTCCCGTCACTGTGAACAGAATAAAGTGGGATGAAAGAGGGACGATTGAATTTGCGACAGTCCAATGACATTCAGCATGTGTCAGCTCGATTGAAAATGATGCATAGTGACTTGGGATTTAAAAGTATAAAGGGATTGCATGTTTCGGATATAGGATGGGAAGGACTTTGAGAGACGGGGGCCGAAATGTTGAAGTCTCTGAGCAGATGGAGGTCAGGCAGGCTTGGAGCACAGTGAGGCTGAAGTCGTTGCTTGGATGAAAGGTCTGCAGGTTATAGATGGCCTTGGTAGTAGAATTTTGAAGTGGATGCCGTTATCTTGGAGTTCAGTATATTTTTGAAGGTTTTATTTATTGGATGGATGATGGTGGAGATCCAGGAGGCAGCATGTGGAACCAGCTGAGACTCATGGACGGATTTGAGTTGGAAAACTGATACCAGGGAATTGCAATAGTCCAGAGGTGAGGCGATCAATGACTGGAGCGGTATAGAGGTGTTATCGGGAGGAAGGGAGGGATGTTATGATGATGGCAATATGTGTGAGTGCTGCCCAAACTTTTAACCCGAGAGGACGGGGAAACAGAAGCGTTTTCAATGGATGCTGATGGACTCGGTGCTCATGAGGAGAACAGTTTTATCACGGTTTAGTTTCACAAGGTTGTTGAAAATTCAGGCTTTCATGTTCAGTAAACAAAGCTTATTTTAACTAATATTTCAGAGTCTTCTTGTTGTTTTCACAGGTGGCAAAAAAAGCTCCACAAAATACTTTGCAATCTGCCATCATCAACGCATGTCATCTGCTGACAGAACAGGGCTGAGAGTGAAATATTAATAAATTAGGGACAAACTGTGTCTAGCTTCTTGTGTTCAGTGATCAACATTAACACTCTAGGACTATAGGAACAATAGATTTTTTTTTGTAAGTCATAGTAGCTGTGTCACATATTCAGATAGTGACCATCTGGGAAAGTCTCATTACAAAAAAGAACATCCCCGATTAACATTTACACTTAATCCGTGAAAGAATGACAAAAAAAGTGAATGGTCTGTAGAAAATAACACATGAATGAAATTATAATTGCCAGGTCAATAATATGGATTTTATAATAGAAATTTGGAGCTTTCACAAGTCCCAGTTATACATACGTTTCCATGACATGAATTTGGGAAAGATGATTGAAATCCACCCTGAGAATTTGTACAGCATGACAAAACCAAATCAATGTAATGCAAAATGAAAATGTTGTGCTAATGTGTTAATTTTCTAACATTTCTGTGTCTCAATGGGCCTCAAGGTGTTGAAGCCCATTGAGACAGAGGCTACAGTGCAGCTGTGTGGAACATTTCTCAACTATACATTATCACTACGACCGATAGAATAAGCAGTTCCTCCAGTGAAAAATCTAAAGAAAAGAAAAAGATATTAAATATTGAAGGATTTTTTGTTTCCCTGTATAAATACACCCTCTTTCTTTTTGGTACGATAAGTAAGTGACAATGAGGTAAGTGAGTGCAAAGACAAACTGGAAGGAAGCTGGTTGTTAATGCAATAAGGTGGGTTGCGTGTGTGCGTGTTTGTGTGTGTTTCATTGACGGTTCCGAGAATGCTTCAAAAGTTCAGACTGTGCTCGAGGCTCACTGGTTCAAAACTGATGACGTCCAATTGTTGGACGTCATCAGACTGACAGTTTCACTCACACGCGCAGCAAAAGGACAGAGAACAAGTGGCACAATGATATGTTTATTGAGAGGCTTTGGATAATAGAAAAGGTGGCGGCTGCAGCTGGAATGTCACAACCATCGACAAAAAAAGAACCCAAAAGAAAACAAAAGAAAACATGGGCATCGACACCCTTATCGAAGCTCTCATTCACTCACTCACTCACTCACTCACTCACTCACTCACTCACTCACTCACTCACTCACTCACTCACTCACTCACTCACTCACTCACTCACACACACACACACACACACACACACTTCCACTCCCATCGCTCCAAAGATTGAAACAACTTACAGCAATGCACAGGACAAGACGGTATCACAGTTTCTACAAGTCCAACTCTACATGGAAAAAGTCACAGTTACACGTATACTTTATGTGGGAGATTTTTCTTCTTAGGCACGGCAAAAGCAATAAGATGTCTTTTTCCAACAAGAAAATAATGTTAAAAATAAAACATTTTACACATTTCTGAACTCCTCGGGGGGGGGGGGGGGGGGACCAGATGGACTGAATGTTTACATTGGATTGGACATAGTGGTATCCTGTACATGTGCAGCCTCAAGAGACTCCAGTGCAAGGCTGCACCCACAACAAAGAAACAAAAAAAAGTAGGATACGAGGGTATGAAAAGGACATCTCTGTGGGTTTTCTTTGATGTGGAATAATACCAGAGTAATGATTCAGTTCATCTGGACACCCCGACATAGTATACATCTTTATCTCTTCATATACATATACACATTTAGGAATCGCAAAAACTTGGGACGGAAACATTTAATATAAATGTCATCCCAGGTCAGTCGGAGGAATGGCTATTAGAGCATTTTCAGTCTACGCACACACACCTCCCCAACGCTTTGAAACGATCATATTACAGATTAAACACGTACGGACGACATCACAGACAGTTACTCGAGCTGTTTATGCTCTTTTTCTACATTTGCAATTCAAGTTCGGCGTGTTGTCATGTCTGTGCGGAGCAGAGCGCTTCAGGAGGATGCTAAATATATAACCAGGTGATCGTCGATAATTTAGCAGCCACTTCTCCACAACACTGAGACACCCTCATGCACCTCCTTGTCCCATCTTTGGAAAACCTTGTGCTCAGATAGGAAAGACGGTCAGTTAGCGTCCTTGCTCTATTCCTCCTTTAACTTATTAAGAAAAACAGAAATCTTCTGCAGCAGCTGAACTGAGAAAAACCCAGCAGCTCTTGAACAGGATGTAGCTCAGGTTGTAGCCTCGTACTCTGTAAATGAGCGGCGCTGAGTAGTAAGCTGGTGTTTTCATTTGGGTGTGAGGAAGCAAGCAACGTTTGTTTCATTGGGACTCTTGTTATTTTGTCAGTACTTCACAGGAGCCCGGGGAACCGTACAGTCACACAACAAAGCACTGAGGCAATAAACAGTTTTCAAGCAGTCTCACAACGTGGAGAATGAACAAAAGAAACTTGGAAACCTCCTCCATGTATTCTCTAATCTAGAGAAAACATCAAACTTAAAATATGTTTGATGTTTATTTAAATAGAAATGTCCAGTTTTATTCTGAATTTGATTTCAATCATGGTATTTTGGACCAGTAAGATGTCAAATTATACTGACAATCAATCGGGATGTTAAAGTTGTAACTGTGATTAACTGGGAGAGAATTTCTGTCTCTTTGCTGACATTTTCCACGAGTATAAACCAATAACTTCCAGTGCAATACTGCCAGTATTTTTAAATGAACAAAGTGACATCAGTTAATGTGAAAGCTTGCAAGTCCTGACAACTTTATTTACTGTTACTAATTATCTCACATGAAGTGAACACACTATTTGAAAATGATTTGTCCTTTATCACGCCCCTTTAAAGGCATGTCTGCAGTAGGACCTCCGCCTCTGATATCCCAGAGACAATCGTGTATGCGCTGGTTGGATGTTTAGTCATAGGTACACTTGGGTACCGTGGTGAAAGTCACATGTTACTGTTACTACACGTCTCATGGACCAGAAGGACTGTGTAAGTAAAAAAGGTAAAGATGGCAATCCCTTTATGTCCTTAAGAGGATCATACACGCTGACAAAGATGAGCCAAACCAACCATTTCACTTTGCGATTTGAGGCTGTCGTCTCGCTGAGCAAGAAGCGGCAGGTTCAGTCTGACTTTCAAATCCTCCAAAGGATGACTTCCTGTGGGCTGCATCGCAAACACCATTAGGCTCCTGGATTGAGACACATTTTAAACTACAAAGGTCAACCGCGCCATCCGATGCACACTGATGATTTCATCCCTTAACATACTGGTACAGTTTTTTAAAATTCCTGATAAATGTGTCAGCTGGAGCTGATGTCTTTCTTTCTTTGTTCACGTTCTGAGGTTCTCCTCCTCGCCTGAAGGTCTGACTGTGTGCCACTGGCTGAATTAGCTACCACAGTGTTACTATTGCTTCACATACGAGCAGAAAACAATGCTGGATGCTCAGTGGCAGTTTCCCAAGCAACCATATACGTGTACAACAATATTTCGTGGGGATGGGTTTTAGCCAAAACTTGCTAATATTGGATCGAAGTTGTCATAATCACAGCTAAAAGACGATAATCACAGTGGAGATGGTGTCATTGCGCTATGTGTGTGTGTGTGTGTGTGTGTGTGTGTGTGTGTGTGTGTGTGTGTGTGTGTGTGTGTGTGTGTGTGTGTGTGTGTGTGTGTGTGTGTGTGTGTGTGTGTGTGTGAGAGAGAGAAAGTCATGTTTGTTTGCTCTGTGCCTTTTTGGGTAAGCCTTGCTGGCTTCCAGTCTTTCTGAGAGGGTGTGTGTGTGGGTGTGTGTGTGTGTGTGTGTGTGTGTGTTTGTGTGTGTGTACCCAGCAGATGGAGTTTGATTCTCACCACTGGGAAATCTCAATCCCACAATGCACTGGGAGGGAAGCCAAACAGGGAAGCGGCAGTTGCAGCGGCAGCATTGAAAAACCAATCACAGTTGAAAAAAAAAAGTGCTTTATCGCTTTCCCTGTTCCTCCTTCTCCTTCTTCCTGCAGAACTACCTATTGTTGTTCAATCCATCAAGACCAATCTGGTTCTCCATATGAGTTAATTCCTAACTCATGTGCATGAAAACCTACGCGTATCAAGGACACGGTAAAAGCGATTAACAAAGATCACAAAGGAAAACAGTGGCAGTAAGACGTGGAGGTTGGTTCCCCGTCGTTCCCTTTTTGTTTCAGAGCAGACAAAGGCAACCAGGACCATTTTGGAATCCTGGCTACAGAAAATGACAACAGCAGGTAAATTCCCCAACAACAAAACCAAATGTTTGATCACTCTCAGGCTGCAGGAGGAATTATTCCCAATTCAGGCCCACTTTTCAATGGGATCCCCCATTTTCTTGGTGTCCTACCAAATCCTCCTATCAGTCCCTCTTTTGTCGAGTTGCTGCACGGCACCGACAGAGAGAAAGAGGAATTAAAGTTCTTTTTTTTCTCTGAATCTCTGAGGACGGCTGAATGTTCCTTTTAGCGCATTGCTCAGCTATGATCAACACGATGAGTCAGCAGTGACTGGTAAAAGCACATAAAGGAAAAAAAAACCCTCAACAAAGCGCTCCCAGTAAAACAGACGTATTGGCGACGAGACGATCTGAGAAATCACTGCGATGTGTCAATGGAAACTGAAGACATCACATTCTCTCACCACAGCGAGGCGAGTTAGATCAGATCACTGTATTGCACAAGTGTCGAACTCCGGTCCTCGAGGGCCGCAGCCCTGAACGTTTTCCATGTCTCCCTGCTTCAACACAGCTGATTGCAACGAGCAGCTCGTTACCTGGCTTTGCGCTGATGAACCATCAGGACGTTCAGCGGATGGAGACATGGAAAACGTGCAGCGCTTCGGCCCTGGAGGATCTGAGTATTGGAACGTGTGCATGTTTGTGGATGCTTGGGGTTTTGACCAGCATGTTAGTTTGAATCCAATTTCATTATGTCAAAATCGTCCTCCTGGAGTAGGCATGCGTTTCACTGTTTCTCTAGAAAATGATGTGTATGGCAGAACCGCTCGATTCGCATTGTGGACATTGAATTACTGCATTTAACGTTGGACTTCTGGCAGTAAGGCAGAGTGGGATATGTTAAACTACATATTAATGTCAATGCACTTCTGATTAAACATTTTGTTTCCTATAAATGAAGAATCTACTTCATTTTGTAATGTGTGTTTGACATTTATTGTTATTTGATGTTGAACTGAGTTGTACTAATCAGAACTTACGTTGTCTGCGACAGCAAAATTCTATATTGCTGTTACTATAGTGTGTGTGTGTGTATATATGTTGGCTATGTCACAGTGAAAAATAACAAAAACTAAGTCTTCCATCCCCTGTAGCCCTTGGTTGGCAGGTCTGGATAGAAAGGAATAGAGGGTCTTCGCTCCTCAAAACACCAATCACAGCCCAGCGGTGGATTGTAACGCCGTCAACATAAATTGCAACGAACGCCTTGATGGGAGGTGTGGACTGAGAAAAAAATGGAAAGGAAGGAGAGAGTAGCTGGTGGGCCCGTGTTCAGGGCCTTGATCCGGAGTCTTCAAGTGGATTTAGTCCTCTTGGGCATCCTTCGGCTACTGCAGGCCCAGCAACTGAAGGCTGACTTCCCATAGGCTCAGTTGCAGTTGGGGGTCAGAAGTCAGTGGTGTGGTCCACTCTTGGTGGCCGTTGGCCCAGTAGCCGCCTCCTCCGTCGTCCCCCTCCGGGGCTGCGAGGAGGGCAGCCGACAGCACAGTGGCAGCACCCTCTGCAGGAGTCTGGGGAAAACACGCACACACACACCTAAATTTAGCAAAAGTAACTGCACACCAAAAATACATAAACATGAGAAGGAATTGGAATGGCTGCAGGATGACAACACCAACAACAAGTTATCTGAACAACAACGATGTGTTGGCGTGTGCGTGGATGCAAGAGTGTAGCCGATGTCACTCCGCGTTAGCGTCAGTGAGACGGAGGCTCTGGCTAAGTGCCCCTGTATGTGTAAGCGTGTGCATGTGTGAGCGTTGCTGCGGATGCGTCTTCACAATGATCTCAGTGTCAGCTGTGAGACCAGTAGCAGGTTTCGAAGCAGTGAGTGGATCACATCCCGCAAGCATCAACTGTACACTCGCAAACCCGTGTGAATCAGCATTAGCAATAGCGTGCGTGTCTTGATACTGCCCAAGATTTCACATCATGCATTTTAATTGTTTTTATAAATGACTCAATAACTATTTTTACTTGAAAGCAACATTTCAAACAAATATTTTATTTTTTTTGTAAAGATACGCTAATTCGACTTTCTTCATTAATGTGTCGGTTTGGCTCAGTGATGAGGCAGTTTCAGAAAAGAAAAAAGTATTTTTTATGGAGAAAAACACAATTAGTCTTTCTTTTGCAATGGGGCTCATCTGTTGTTCTGAAGTGACTGTAATCTCTGACTTTTCTCACAAAGCTGCAGGATTTACACATTCGTAATTTTTTTTGCAGTTATTTTCACATAATAGTTTGATGGGATTTTCAATTCTTGTATCTTCCTTATTTTAAATAAAACATTTAAAAAAATATACATTGATATAATTTTATCAGTGTATATAGCAAGACAATGCCAAGCTTCACAAATGATTGACAATGCATACCCTCAATGCATATATAAACACACACAGACACCCCTCCAGGGTGGTAAAATTAACACCTTGATAACAAATGCACAACAGCAACTATTTATTAAGTGTTATAGCGAGACAGCATATGACCATCATTTTTTAATCCTTTTCGTTAATTATGTACTTGCCTGCTTGTCCTCATAATGCTTTATGACAAAAGATTAAATGTTCTTTCATTCCGTTTCTTCTTACTGTCTGATCCATGGCTCTGCATGCACATAGATGTAGTGGAGGAGGTTAGTCGTTGAAACGTGTGAGATTCAGTGTGTGTAGATGTGCTAATGATGAAATGCACAAGTTTGTGTGATTAATGTGTTTTGCTGATGTGGGGCAGAACCATCCCAAAGGTCACGCTTACAGGCAGAGGCTTGTGACAATTGCAGTTAAGGGCTCAAACCAGCACACACGTCTTCTTCCATTAAATCCCAGGGACATTAAGAGCAGCCTGCGGTCAGCGCCTTAAGCTATGCAGAAGAGGCTTTAAAATTAACACAAAGTGAACAGGCGGGCTTGACTGTTGGTGGCACTTCCGTTTGCAGGGAAGTGGAGGCTCTGGAAGCTCTTAGAATATAATCCTGACCAGTGCCTGCTGCTGAGTTGGTTGTTTCAGGAAACTGTAGTGCCTTAAATGTACAATAACGAGCTTATTTCCAGGAAGAAAAATCACATACACTGCTTTATGTTTCATGAGGTTTTTGACCCAAGATCTTACATATGTTATTGTTTGTAATGAGAAAACTTGATTTGTACCGATCAAACAGGTTTCTGGCCCACTGCATTATGTTTTAAAATCTAAACTTTCTGAAGGTTTGATCAATCCGAGCAGACTTTATTGACCTTTATGTTTAACATTTCGTCTGGGTTTCATCTACTAGCAGACAAAATGCAGGACAGAGATTTCTAAAAACGTCTATTTCCTCGCTGTCACCGGTGTTTTACGGAGCTGTAGTTGATGTTGTCTTTTCCTGGCCTGTATTTAACAAAGAGTGACTTCAAGGTTTAAGTGTGGGATTTTATTGCCGTCTGAAGGACACATGATTTCACAATGTGATTCCCCTCAGAAATTCAGAGGCAGCTGTATCAGATCCTAATAAATCCATCAGCTTGGTTTTGCTCAAAAGCTGTTTGCAAGTACTTAACAGACCTTCCAAAAATACACCAAGATCCAAAGTTTTTTTTGGTTTATTTTTTTACCTTGTAGCCATTAATATTCCAGTCATTCGATGGACAAGAACATCACAAGGACAGAAGCAGGATAAACCGCAGTACGAGGATTGAAGAAACATTTGAAGTTAGAAAGATAATGACCTTCATGTCCTCAAACATTTTACTGTGATGATACATTCGTTTAACTTAGCTCAAGGAGTGCATGGAGACGAAATACTGTGATGAACTATAAGTCAGATATCAGGCAGAAAGTGAAAGTAAGATCTGAAATTAGCCTACTTTCTGCCTGAATTTAAATTAGATTTTATCATAATATGTGGAGTTTTATTTGTTGGTTTGGTATTTGGTCATTTGATTATAGCGGAGTTGTGTTTAGATCATGTAAAATGTACTAATATTACAAAATGTACTAAAATGTGTTTTTTGGCAGAGGTTTTCCTGTTTGATTTATTATGTTGCATCACGATAGTTTTACACAATTACTGCATTTTTTTTATACGGTGTCTGGCAGAGCTGTATCTCCCCCTTGTTATGGTTACACATTTCAAAGTCAAAATTAAAATACCTTCCCTCATGGAGGAAGATTCTGAAGTGTATTCTGATGTGGACTGTTTACTAACATTACATAGCATATCTGCATGCTCAGCTTACATGATCTGAGTTATATCGTGATCAGTGATAGTGGACAACTGTGGGAGTTTTACCCTGAAAAGAATTCGAGCGATGACGCTTTGTGCCAGGCGGAGGGGCGTCCAGACGTGGCGGTAGAGAGCAGTGTCCACCATGCCGGGATCCACAGTGCTTGAGCTCACTGGGAAACCTCCATGCTGCATCTCCTGGTGGAGGTGGGAACCGAATAACAGCTGGGCCAGCTTACTTTGACAATAAGCAGCATGAGCAGAATAGCTTTCGCTGAGCAGGGACAGAACACACACACACACGAAAAAAAAAATCATGTCAGTCAAATAAACACATCATCAAAAATCACTTTTTTTTTTTGCTGGAGGATTTTGAAGGTGGTACAAGGTGGGGCACACAGTGGAGTAGGGCTTAGCACACCGTGTGTGCGGGTTTTCTTAGGTGACTTTGACTTCCTCTCACTGTTTGAAAAATACAACAGCAAAATAAATATATGGTTGACCGATGACACCAAAATTGCTCATAGTAAACTGAGATAGACTCCAATGCCTGGAAGCCTAAGGTTGGATCAAGACGTGCAGAAGAAGTACGTTTATTAAAACAATATCATAAAACATATTTTATACAATTTCACAAAGAATATTAAGACAAAAAGTAATGCTATGAGTGTCATTACGCTGCGTTTTCTACAGAACTGTTGAGTTTGGCAGTAAGTCCAAAGTCAGCGAGAGTGCTTTGAGATGTGTGCAACTGTTCGGTATCACACCACCAGGGCCTTGTATCAGCACTGCAGGCATTAGAGCAGGAAAGATCAGGCTGTAAAAGCTGGATTAAAGCTTAGAGATTAAATTGAATGGAAGCAGAAGGTTAAGATTATATTAACATTTCCACTTGAAGAAATGTGTATATCACAAATTGGTTGCTTTGGGACGGGCTGGAAGAAGTTTGAGAAGAAAGGAAAATATCTGTACTTCAGCATCAGGCAAAGACAATGGGTTACACTGTGCAAGTACAGATAACACATACACGGATAGCTGGACTCGTACCAGGTACAATTATAAGTCATGACAAAGTTTGGAAAGTTTCTTCGGAAAAAAACTAGCGGGCAGGTCTCGTTGATCACAGAGACACAGAAATGGTGTGATGACCCCGCTGATCTATATTCCTGGTTTATAAATGAGGGTAAATTACAATGAACTTTGGTAATTTCACAGTTCCTGTGTTTAATCAATAAAACAATCTTACACTACTATTGCAATTGTAACAGCCTGGTTTTCATTTTATTTGGTTTTTGAAGAGTCAGTATGTACTACATGTGTTTGAACTGGAACACCCAGAATTCAGTCAAATTGAAAGAGGACATATTAAATTTGCACTAAATTTAAAGAGGTATGGTGTTATACTCCAGTATTTAATGACAGTTTTCCTCTCAGAAAGTCAATCTCAGATCTGCACGGTGAAGCTCACCATTGTGTGACCCACACACTCTCACTAATTTACAAAAGCAGCAGCTGTTGGAATAAACGTTTCCCTGGTCTGCTCTATAGTCTATAGAAATTTCTTTTAACAAGTGCAACTCTTGTTTTGAGAATCTTAGAGTAGGGAAAGCCACTAAAAAAAGCAATAAATCCTGAGTTTGGAACCAAGTCATGACAAGACGGGACTAAAATTTTATTTAAAAAACCGTGTTCTATCTCACTGGAATTGTGACTGCTGAAAATTGTAAGAAAATAATAAGGTATTATAACCTGATAGCATTAATGTCCACTGTTCACATGTAGCAAGCAATATGTGCATAGTGTGCCTTTGTTTGCATAAGTGTGCACCCACCAGCTATTCAAGTCATTTAATCTGATCTCCCCGATGCAATGGGCTGACGACGACACGTTGATCACTCGGGAGAAAGAACCACGTTTCCCAGAATCCTTCAGTTGATCCAGGAGTAGCCAGGTCAACAAAAAGTGTCCCAGGTAGTTCACGCCAAAGTGCTGCTCGAATCCCTCCGCAGTGCGTCCTTCAGCCACTAACATTACACCAGCTGGACGTCACCAAAAAACAGGTGAAAATAAATCATTCAGGCAATTTAGTGTTCAAACTGTGAATATGAATCATCATTGGTGTAGATTAACATCCATTTTATAGTTCAACTGAACACATCTGGAACATGACAGTTTCAGTGAAGGGGTACTTGAAATGTGTAGGCAAAAGATTTCTCGGTGGGGTGTGAAGCTCAGTTTAATGCTTTAAACCCTTTTAAATTCAGTCAGGTGACAGCGCATAAATTACACTGCTGTGCAGGGGATTTCTACTTTACCCACTGAGCACTTGATAAACTGCTTTACATACATATACTGTACTTCAAATGCCTGCACATTACCAGAACATGACAGTTACATTACTCACCATTATTAACCAGAATATTTAGTGGCAGGTCCCGATCCTTGAAGGTCTGGGCAAAGTCACGGATTGACTGCAAACTTGCAAGATCCAGTTTTTTGAACTCCACTAGAATGGACACACACACATACACAGAAAGACACGCACACACACACACACGTTAGAGTCATTGTAAACGGATTATTCCCGATAACCGTTTTGCCGGTAAGACATCAAAGAGTATATTAATCATCTCATAACAGGGTGGGTTCTTCCACTACAATACTGGCAGCACCGTGCAAACCTAATGCCTCTTTCTGAGCCCCATCAAGGCTTAACACATTGTTATATCAGGTCTAATGTATGATAAGACACAGGTTAGAGATCAATGCCCAGGAGCTGCGATCATCAGAGCGTGAAAGTGACTCCACGTGTGCGCATGTGTAGAGAAATGGCTTTGGAGTTTTCAGCCAAACAGCAATTTGCTTTAAAAGCCCCACAGACATCATGCGAATGTGTTTCCTTAAAAGTATTCTTGGATCATACAAAGGACAAACTCATGCACTTTGGAAATGTCTGTTATTGAGATCTGAAATCAGTAGCTGTTTTTTTTGTTTTTGTTTTTGTTTTTTTTACATGCACAGAAATTCAAAGCTGAAGAAAAGCCTGCTAAAAATGGACACAAGAAGAAGTAAGCGAACACAAAGATTTTCCTGCCTCTACTTCCCCTCTCCATCGTTTGAGCATGCTCACAAACAGCTGTCTGTTCCGCTGCCTTTGTTGCTAAAATGGTGCAGGCTTGCTGATGCTGTTTTTGGCTCTGGTTCAGGCTTGAACACGCATGGATGCATTTTGGAACTTGACATCTTGAGTAAAGTGAAATCCGACCGCTATTATTTTCTGATTAACTATTCAATATGTTCACTGATATTAGTACTTCAGGGATAAGGAACGACGGCAGTATGACCTAAAGCTACGTAAGTTAAAAAAAAAAAAAAAAGACACGGAGGAATCAAACCACTGCCGAGGAGCACTGTCACAGTTTCATTTGATGTAAAAGTGCTTTCAACAGCAGTGTCCTTCAGGTCCCATCCTGAGGGCTCACAGCCCTGCACATTTCACAAGACGCATGATTAAAATGAGGGTGTTTGGTATCAGGCTACCGCAGAACGTGATGATGAGCTGTTCATTTGAAACAAAATTCATAGAAAACTCCCAGCTTCTCGTAAGACGACTTGGAAAAGTCTTCAAAGAAACTCGGAGTCATGAGTGAAGCAGAACTTTTAATTTTAAGATGATAAAAAGTGATATTCTTTTTGAAAAACAGCTGCCTTGATAGCTTAGGACTGTCGCCGCACAGCAAGAAGACCTTGATTGGTATTAAACTACTTCCTAAGTAGATTGTTATCCTCCTTGAGCCTGCATGTGTTGTTTGAACAGGGTATTCAAGAACTCTCCTATAGTTTCATGACATGTACAGTATCTTACTCTAATTTTCACATGTTAAACTCGTAAGTTTACGGCCTCAGGCAGGGCAGTATGATCTCATTAAGCCATCGGTCCATCTCCTTTACTTTTTTAATCCAAATCATGGTCCTGGAGCACTGGAGCTTCATACTGACTACAGGTGATATACTGCATTTCACGAATAAGGGTGAGATTACTTGTAGTACTTGTACTTGTAGTTACTTGTAGTAACACAAACATATGAACACCCTGAAAATGTTCCGAATGTACTTTTGACAAAATCTATTATGCACCATGGTGAATAATTCGGGGTCCGGTGTCTTGCTTCAGGACATTTTGACAGAGTGAGATAGGGAATAGAACCTGCAACCTAGTAAATGAAAGTTGAACCGCTGAAAAGCATCTCAAGCCCAAAAGCATGGCTGCATGAGCTGTGAATTAAACCCTTGTTTCCCACATGGCAGGCGAGACTAAACTACTACTAGAGATCTAACTCTCGTCACTGCTGCATCATCGATCTTGCAGCTACAGGTATTGCTGTTTTCTGATATTCTTGGTCTCGGTGTTGTATTATGACCTCGACTATTAGTCTTCAAATGCACTGAGTCCTCATCTCAGTTGACCTAAGACAGGTGGGATTGGCTCCAACCTCACCCCTGTAAACATGAACTCAACATGACCCTCCAGTATGCGACAGTCGTCAACACAGCCACCAAGGCCATGGGGGACCATCTGACATCCAATCCTGAAGCCTTTAATCCACTCAATCTCATCGACAGTGTTTTGTATTTGGAGCAAATACGAAACGTTCTCCCAGTTTTGTTGGGCAACTATTTCATACACAAGAATACCGACTTCACTAAAATAAACTTTCCACAGTAGGCAAGCCAGTTCATGTCATGCAGTCAATTGAAATATTTTCATCAAAAGAAGCTTAAGACAGCCAATCATGTTAATCTTTAATGTTGTCTAATGTTAAATGAGAAATGCTGAACAAAGCTCCTTCAGTTTACAGTCACACAATTATTGCTAATAACAATCAAGTCAAAGTCAGTCAAACAAAACCACAGAAGACTATTTATAGATAACATCTTGCTACTCAACGGTTTCACTTCAGTCGCTTGACTGTCGGTGCTGCTGTTTATTTCAAGTGGGAAAAAAGTGTATGTAATGAAACACATATGCAATTATTTTATGCTTGCAATTCATTTTTTTTTTAAAGGAGATTGTCCATCCAGACATTATGACACAAACATGTACCATCACAATAAAGGCTGTAATCCAAATGGAACCCTCACAGTGCTATTGAAATTGAGCATGAACCATGTATGAATGTGTAAAGATTCATGGTTTCATGTGTACTTTGGCACATTTAAGAAATCCTCCTTGAACTGTCAGCTGCTGTGAAGGTGGACGAACACAAATGTGTTGCCATTTAATGAAAAGACGACGCATTTTGGACATCAAGAACATAAAAGACCATTCCCCTGGGTAACTCAGGTAAGACTGTCGAGAGTCAAATATAATGGACAAAGACAGGAGGAGGACGTAGCGGGAGCAGACCAAAGGAGAGTTGATGGAGGTGATAGAGAGAGGAGAAAAAAAAATCTGCCGCGATAGATGAGAGTGCAGCTGTCCCTGATGAAGGTCTGATAGCAGCCTTATCTCCCAGCCATGCCACTCACCTCCGGCTGATTGTGTGCAAGAGAAAAAAAGAGGGGAAAAAACTAAAGAGAAAGATTGTTCATCTGCATGACCGTCAGCACAAATTTGTCTCACTTAGGGCGGTACAAGTGGGCTACATATGGAACGACAAACGTGTGTGTGTGTGCGTGCGTGCGTGTGTGTGTGTGTGCATGCATCCCCCTGCTATGCATGTCAGTCCTCCCCTGTCTACTTGAATTGACCCCCTTGAGACTGAGCCTTTTCAAAAGAGTCCGTCGTATCAAGAAAACCCGCTGGGAATGAAATGTCATCGATCAGGTGTGGGTCTGGACCCCAGGATCTTCTGTTATAAGCCTCAGCCTCCTTAAATCAATAGTTCAACACAGTATTTGAGGTTTCGTCTCTTTAAACTGACAAAAGAAAATATAGTATATTTACAGAAACATGCATGCTGTTTATAAGCAGCGAATCCTTTCATTGCCAGGCTTTTGAAAGAATGTAGAACTCCACACTAAATACTTGTTTAATTTTTTTTTCAATCAGACTTTAGTTTACGCAATAGCATACGTACATACATCAGGTTGGACACAATTGGTTGGCTCAACGATTTAACGCCAGCCCCCTTGTGAGAAATCTTAGTTGGTTTAATTAATTACTGTATCATTCATGCACTAGTCACCTTTTAACTACCATGGAGCCTTTTTAAGACTGCAGGGGGAGAAATTATATATATGTGTGTGTGTATAAACCGTAAAGCTCCATATGCTTTTCAATCGGATGCTTCCCTCCAATGCAAGATGAATCATCAGACGTTTAACCGTTTCACATGAAGAAATAGAAAATGTATACCCTCTGAAAAGTTTTAAGGTGATTCTTTATTGGAATTGCAAAGAACTCAGAGAACTAAACCTTTAATGGAAGACCCCAATCAGACTCGGCTTTTTAGTTCAGTGTCACAGGCCAAAGAATGTTGGAAACACTTATACAAATATTTCATTTTCACTTTAAAGACACTGAAAAGCTTCTTAATAATTCATTGGGTCAAAATTCAAAAAAACTGTCATATTAATATCATAATAACTCAGGGTCATTTAAGGAAAAATGTGAAAAAGGTTGATCAGCTGTCAAACAGAGTTTGGCACAAGAAAGTGTCAGAGACAACTCAAAGGGATGCGGGTTCCGGTGAAAGTTGACATTTTGACTTGTGATAATAGAAACGCATCAAAACTACAACGAGCAAAAGCCTAATTGCACTTATTCACTGTCAAGGTTTGCCGCAACGTTTGTTGAAACAAGAAATCAATAACGCCATTATTTACACTGGAGCTTGTGTTCTGCTCCAAGAGGCCAATATGCCTGCAGTTGGAAAGGTTCGGGGTGAATGATATCTGAGGGAGGAAGGTGATTGGAGCCACCTGAAGCTCGTCAGGGGCTAACCACCTCCCCCCCTGTGAAAAGAGCACACTGCAAACAAACAAAGAGCAGGAAGACACGCTGCCGAGGACTGCGGGGCCTGGAGGGCAGCGGTACGGCGTGGGTCTCTGGGAGAGCGGGCTTCTGCCTGAAAAGGCTGCAACAGTGGCGTGCGGGTGTTTTGTTTTCGGTGTCGGTGTCGGTGCTTCCATAAAGATGGCAAACCGGGAAGCCGCGTCCGTGCCTCTGTGCCACTTCACTTTCACACAGTATGGCTTTGACGCAATGACCGTACAATAATGTGCTTATTGTTTGGAAACGGGCCCGTTTTTGACAACCTCCTGCAAAACGGCTGATGTTTTAATGTGTGCTTTCTGGTGTTCCTTCCTAACAAAGACACTTGAATGCCCCACGTCGCATGTGTGAACTGTGAAGTTTTGACGGGGGCAAAAGTCAAAGAGCACTTTCATGGAAGAGTAGCCATTTCTAACAATGCTTCAGAGCTTGTGAACCATCACCTCCATTTCTCATTCCCTCTGATATAAAAATAGCTCTGTCTCTGCATCCCAACGAGTTTGTTTGTTTCCCACGCGGATGGAAAAGCAGGCGCTACACAATTGAGTCTGAATTTTTGAACACTAAATGTGATTATAAATGGTTCCTGCCACATCAGTGCACAGAGCCGGCAAACTAGCACATCTACTGAGAAAATATAAAAGACTGGTCCTGATGCAAGTCAAGAGACAAACAGGCGACATCGAGAACAGATGCCCAATACACTGATGGCAATTGACTGTTTGGATCAAGACAACAGTGTGGTTGAATAAAGTACCTTAAATAAATGTGTCTATCGTCAGAGTGATAACAAGAACATATTACAGCATTGTGATTGAGAATTGATTCCCGACGGCTGTTGCAAATGTAGAAATGTGTGAGAAATTACTGGTACTTCTCAGGACCTCAGGTTAAGTTAGTAGTTGATGGTTTGTGGAGTTTGAACATGTGATGTAGGAAGCACAGAGCCATAATGTCTGTAGTAATCAAGAAGTGAGCCAATGGCGCAACACTCCATATCTGTGGCGGGACTCCATTAAAAAAAATTTATCAAATTAATTAGGGGCTTTGTAATTGAATCATTGTAATTTATCACAATTTAATTGGATCTCAGTATTTTATACAAGAAGCAATGGATTTTTGTAGATAAATTAATCATTAAATTGTTCCGCATATGTTAACATAACAAAGTCATGTTAATTAATTTGGTTTTTTTTCAAACTCTGAATGTCGACAATTGTGTGCTTAAAGGCCATGGCTTGAATGCACATGCTCATGGCTGCAGGTTTAACATTAATGGGTTACTACAGAATTCTCTGTTGCGTTGAAAAGCAAAATTTAAGCGTGATTGGTTCTGTTCATTGTTTAAGGCATTATGTTTTTCTAAAATAAATCATGGTAAACCTTTGCCTGTTAAACAATACAAGCAAATATTCTACTCAACCTTGGTGTGATCATCTGTTCAGATTGTGTTCGATACCTGCTACGCTCTTTGAAGTGGTTGCTTTTTAATGTACTATAGATTTGAAGAAACCTGCGTGCTTTGTGTCCAGGGCTGATGCAGATGAGACACTAGGAAATGTGTCTTTCTAATGGACTAAAAATGAGTAAACGCCCTCCAGCGCATGACGAGTCATTAGATATTGAAAATAATTTTACAAGATAAGAAAAGAGGAATTTCAATAGGATTTGGCACAAAAGATAAGACAAATACAAGATAAGATATGTACATTTCATTTATGTGAACTTTAATGGAGTAACATATTAACACAAAACAGTATTAATAACTATTTGCTTCTCCTGCCATAACTCCCTCTTTTCCATCGAGCATCTTGTGCCCTGCATGTGTACGCGAGATATGATTATGTGATTAAGCTGGATTACACCTGAATGTAATATTAAAATGCACCGCTAGAAAACATTACATGTGTCTTTTACTTGTTGACTGACAGGCCGGAGATCTATGTATCACTCCCACGCATGGAATTTAATTGTCAACACCAAAACATTTTTAAAAAGTAATTTTGCATTTAATTTTCATATTTTTTTTGGTTTTTTTATATTTCATTGTGTGCTCAAAGAAATTACTGTATAAAGTCAGTGCATGAGAAAGAGGAGCGTCTGATTTGACACTAAGTCTCCCTGTCAACAATGCTATCAGAACAAAGAGTAAAAATACACACAGATGAATGAACTGGGCTCTTTGAAACTGTCCCTTATGAGACACAGACAAGGATATATAAATAGTTTCATTTGAGCAGCCCGATACACACAGTGAAACTCAAGAATATTAGGTCTGGGCAGCGTGCCAGTCTTAGCTCCTTCACAGACAGTTTTATTCAGCTGATGTAGGAGAGAGGAGGTTGGCTGCTGCCCCAGCCAGTGGAAATGTGTAGTGCGAATGGGACGTTACTGTCCCAAGCTAAGATAGGTACAAATCTTTATTCTGTTTCAAACTCAGTAAAACCACAGAAAACAAACAAACAAAACAAAAAAAACAAATGCGGTTGCTTAGAAATTATGCACCTGTGATTCAAAAGTCTTGGATCAAACGCTCACAAACATCTCAGAGGTAGAAACATAGACTTTTCCAAGGTCAGATTTCTAAATGTGTTCTGTTACATTTATAGTTTGTTTGGAGTCAAAGAGTTTAGCCACAATAAAAATGTTTTTGTTAGAGGGGAGCAGCTGGGTTACCTAAGCTGAGAAAAAAATTAATGTGCATTAAGCAGACACACACACACACACACACACACACACACACACACACACACACACACACACACACACACACACACACACACACACACACACACACACACACACACACACACACACAGGTCGCCTTGCTTCACACTGTTAATCTAGGCCTATGGTTTGAGGCACAATGTGCTGCTTTCAAGTGCACCGTGACTAAAGTTAGTGGACAGACAGAGCCGCCTGTAGCGGAAATACAGAAATACCCTTTATCTGCGCGCGTGTGTGTGAGGGTGCACATGCTCATAAATTAAAGTAAAATGCTCAAAGTTTCATTGACCAGCATCCATTTGCAGTTCAAAGTCGTTAGCATTTTTCTGGAGGACTTCACTCAAGGTTTTCTAAAGGACGATACATCTTATTGCCCATTCAACAGAGTCAAACACAGACTAAACACACAAATGGAGAATTGAACCAGCAACCTGACCTGCTCTACCAACTGAGCCACAGCCACCCCACATATATTATTGATTATTCCTTAATATGTGTAATCCTGGTTGCACGATGGAGCAGTGGTTAGCACTCTCGTCCCTGTGTGTTTACCCTGTGATGGACTGGAGACCTCTCCAGAATATATCCTGTCCTCATCCATAGTAAACTGGGATTGGCTCTAATGACCCTGTGCAGGATTAAGCAGTGTGGATGATGGACAAATGGATAATTAATGAGTATAGCAATCATTTCAGAGACCGAGACCAGGGTGGGTGAACACTGGACCCCCACTGCTTGAGGTCTGCAAAAATCCTTTTAACAATTAGTTCATATCAGATAAAACTGGACAGACTCGTGGAAATACCACAGACCACTGAAGCTATGAAGCCACTGGACTTCCTGTCAGTACAACTGCTGGCAGTTAATAAAAACCATGATGGCAGTGGTTCGGAAAATTGTTGGTCAACAACTGAAAATACTGCCCGAGATTGAAAAGTCTCACATACAACAATGAAAATCACCACAGACATGATGAGTTTTACTTAAAAAAAGAAGAAGCAACAATTACAATATGCATGCTCAATCATATACAGTGTCGTTTTTAATATACGACAGCCAGAGCTTGGATAAAATAAGTGAATGAAAAGAGTTTTTCAGACAGCGCTGGAGAAGAATCCACCTGCCAGAAGAAACAATGTTTCAGGAGTGAAGCAAGGAGGTTGTTTTATTTGATAGCTCAGCCAATTATAAAAAGCAAAAAGTCAGACTGTCAGCTGAGACTGAAGCAAAAATAAAGCCAAAGAATGTTCTTTTTTTCAAATAACTATCCAGTCTGAAGATATTGTGGAGACGGTCTCCATGGGCTTATGTGGGTTTAGTCCCACAGTCCAGAAACATGCCATTAAGGCTAATTGATGTGTGTGTGTGTGTGTGTGTGTGTGTGTGTGTGTGTGTGTGTGTGTGTGTGTGGGTGTGTGTGTGTGTGTGTGTGTGTGTGTGTGTGTGTGTGTGTGTGTGTGTGTGTGTGTGTGTGTGTGTGTGTGTGTGTGTGTGTGTGTGCGCATGGTTGTCTGCCTCTCTGTATTTGACCTGTGTTGAACTGGTGACCGGTCCAGGAGGTACCCTTCATTTGCCCACAGTCAGCTTTTACTGGGAAAATATGCAAAGAATAATTGTTTAGAATAGAAAATCTAAATGAACTTTCCGCATGTTAATAAAGAAAATAAGTCTGCTGCTTGAATTTTGAATTAGCATACTTGAAAGAAAAGTTAGGGTTAGACACACGACACAAAACATATCACTTTGCGTGACTCGGTCAAAGTGTCTTCTTAAAGAACAGACGTTCACATATGGAATTTTTATATAAAGAGGAAGAGATGCTTGTGTAGTTTATTTCACATACACATCTTATAAAGAATACATAACGTGGCTACCGACTAGATAACTTGGACATATTTGATGATCAAAGTGGTGCAGATGAACTCATCAAAAACTCAGCAAGAACGCAAATAAGCATTTATATCAAAAAACATGTCAAAATGATGACATACAGAAAGGAACACGCAGCTACTTTGGTCTTCTACAAAACCATCTGGAACCCCGACATCTATACAAATAGCTGACATGGCTAAGGAGGCTAAGTTTTAAGTTTATCCAAGAGGAATGAAAGAAAGGATTGTGAAACCTGAATACAGGTTGGGAAGACCTTCACGCCGTTTCAAAGTGTTCAGAGGAACTCCAGTGAACTTCTATTAAATATATGTTGGTGTTTTGTGGTGGAATTAAACTCTTTGTAAGCGGTGACACCTTGAAATTCCCAAAGGGACATCAACAATTGTTCGCCCAAGGCTGCAGTTCGAGGACCCCCGACGTGTATATTATGAGCTGTCTCCGCTTTCTCATAACCGACGAATACGCACACACTGGGAAGGATGCCAAAGGGCATTTGGACAGAGATGTTTAAAGCTCATGCCGCACATACTAATGAGAATCCATTACTGTCTCTTTCACACACGCACGCACGCGCACACATCAACACATTCTCATCCAGTGCACAAGCATCTGGCTACAGACACCCCCTTGTCCCCTATGCCTCAGTGCCTGCCAATTACAAAAGAAGTAATCAATTCCACCACGGCCCCGTCCAGGGAAATCGACTTCAATGACACCGGCTACATGGCCGCTGTCTCTGTACCTGACAGCCACTTACACACAAGCAGGGACCGAGTCGGGCAGCCTTCTGCTGTGCTGCTCTCCACGGCGAGTCCGGCGTTCTTCCTAACTGCCAGCAACTCCCTGAAATTATTATCTAAGAGAACGTACAGTCACGACTGAGAGCTTAGACATCATGCTAACCTTCCCATTTCCAACAGGCCTTCTCCTGTGTGGTGATTAATGATCCATAAGGGCTCATTTGCGGAAAGGAGATGGCGCAGTTGAGTAATAACTCACTGAAGTTTACATGGGCTGTCACCTCCTGGGATGCTTTCAGATGATCTAATAAGGATTCAGGTTCTGTGGGGAATCAATACTCAAAAACCCTTTTCTCTAAATAAAACCTGATACCTGATACACTTCACAGAACTGCAGCATTAAACATTGCTGATGTTAGTTTTGATAGTCAATGTTTGTCTATTGTTTGGAATTGTTTGGATTGTCCAACTCAGACAATATTTGTGGGTAGTTGGATCAATTCATTGTGGTGTCTTTACACGTGTGAGAGGGAGAGAGAGAGAGAGAGGGAGAGAGAGAGAGAGAGAGAGAGAGAGAGAGAGAGAGAGAGAGAGAGAGAGAGAGAGAGAGAGAGAGAGAGAGAGAGAGAGAGAGAGAGAGAGAGAGAGAGAGAGAGAGAGAGAGAGAGAGAGAGAGAGAGAGAGAGAGAGAGAGACTACTGGTCAATGTAAATTTTCAGACAATAATTAAGTTAAAAGTCATGTTTTTTGCATGACTGCGAACCTTTAAATACGTTTGTGGCAGACAGCAGGTGTTGACAAAACCTTCATGCAATTTTGCCAACAGAAGAATAACTTATGCTGCGTTTTAGTCATGACACTATGGTGGATTTATTGTGCGATGAAGGTCAGCCGATTCAATTTCTCCCCATCAGTTACAGAGAACCCTGTAAGCTTCAGTCCATGGAGTGATAAATCTTTTCTTTCACCTGTCTGCTCTCAGTCCATCACCTCCTCTGTGATTCCATTCTTCTTCCACCTCCTCCCCATATTTTCCCTTTTATTTTCCTGCATTTTTCCATTTGTCAAGCGTGGCCTCTTCACCCCTATGTCCTTCTCTATCATATCTCAAGTTTGATTTATCATTATGGCAGTTGTTGCAGTGGTTTGCGGGGTTGGCTTGGATTGGGTGGATTTCACCTCTCTGGGTTGTCCAGCGTGTGTGGCGTTCTCATGTTCTACCTGCCTACAATGTTTGTTTATTTTTTTTCTTCCTTCCTCTTACAGCCCAAATGATGCATTAGGATGCGGAGTTGCCTGAGAGTGCACATGAGCATAAATGATTGTCAGTAATGGACTGGAAGACTGTTGTTAATGTAACCCCCCCTGCAGCCCCCATGTGACCCTTTAAAGGATAAAGAGAATCTTGCTAATGGTATGGTGTTCATCATTTTTTTCCCATCACTCCTTTTTTCCTTTTATCCTCCTCCTCCTCATGATGCATCACCAACACTCCTGACACTGTATATCCAGCGCAGAAGCTCCATGCTTGTCTTTGTGTGCGTGTGTGTGTATACCTGTAAGTGTGCAATAATGTGTGTGTGTGTGCTCAGTAAAGACTGCAAAAACAAGCCCGAGGGACAGACGGCTGCTGCTCGGCCCTTTATCTTCAAACACGGGCATCCTTAAAACAAGTACACTTGCACACAAACATTTGTGTGTCTGTGTGGACGCGAGTGTGTCCAATGTTTGTGTTCTTACCTTTGGCCTCTTTGTGCTGTTCACAGATCTTTCTGACGGCTGCAAGGCCCTCCTGCTCATCCCGCCCACCTCAAAGAGAAGGAGACGCGCAGAGATGAATACCTTATCTGACAAGGCCTTTGAGGCTTTTATGAAATAATACAGACTTTTTTGTCAGTCCTGCATTCTTTCATCATAAAAAAACATATTCACTAGAAGGGCTCCCTTGAGAAAAAATACACAATTCACACTCCAAGTCATTCAGAACTTCAGGAACCTCGACAAACAAATGGATAAAATACACATTGTTGTAAAAGCAGACTTGTAAAGAAGAGATCTTAATAGGCATTCAGCAGCAAATGGCAACTAAAAATCACATTTCCTGAAAAGAAACAATTTGTTCACACAATATTTCAATCTAAGTAAAACAACAAGTCCTAACTGGGAGGAGTTTTTCCATGACATTAGTTCTTCAACTATCATTTATGTGAATTTCCATATTTTTCAACATCACCTGATTGATCTTAAATAATTGAAAATGCAACTTTATTTAACGCGTCATCTAATTGTGCCTAAATGCTTTTACAGGATTGAAACTTTGACAACACCAAATGATTGAACCTCCACAGTGAAAAAAGCCCCTAAAATCAGTTGTTCAGTAAAATGCACAAAAAGGCAGAAAGCTGCCTCTCGTGAGCCTGTTCAAGAAGCTGGCGCCGCTTAAAACAAATTTTAAACAAATGAAACATTTGAACTTTATTTTTTAGGTGAGGAGCAGTCAGCTTCTTTACTATTGTGAGTGATCGCACAACTCATTACAGGTATAATAAGTAAAATACATTTTACCCAGACTAATTTTTCCATGATGCAATTTTGTCAAACAAATCACAAAAAAGCTGAATATTTGTAAAAGAACATTGCAGCAAAAACTGGTGTTAAATAGGCTTTCACATCTTTACATAATAAGGTACAGATACTATTTTCTGAATCGAGGAGCAAAGTAGGAACACAACAATCCGACTTCTCCATAGTACTGATATGAGCACTAAATAATGCAATTACATGTATTACAATCACTACAAAATACTGTAGTCTCTTTGGATGCAGTTAATTTACATGATGTTTGCATCACAGCACACTTCACTGAAATAAAGCCCCACTGTCAAACTGTGCTTTGGTCCTCTGACTTCAGGCCTGTTGCCACGAGCTAATGTTTAATAAAGGAAGTGAAATACAATACATTGAGATCAGATAACTTATTTTGAAAATGATGAAATATACAATCCCTTTCGTGTTTGTATTTTCTGCCTGGAGCAGCTGTGTCTGGTGTATAGGGGGGGTTACATGGGCAGTAAAGGTTTTGCAAATCATTTTGCAAATGCACCACTCAAATCAAATAATTTCTCGAAATATGATCAACCTCGTCCATAAACTGCAGTCAGCTTCACCTTTGTTGCTTTTATTTATTGTCGAAAATCATGGCTTACATTGCTCCTCCTTTCCTGTCAGTCTTTCGCAAGGTGTTATTGGATGTGTTGTGTCGCACCCCTTTAACATTTATGAAGAAAAGGCCCAATATCAGTCACTGGTATCAGCATCATTGCGACAGATGTCACTACTCTGTCACAAGTCGTGGTCGATGCTGAAGAATGGCAAGAAAGCATTTGCACATTGAAATCCCGACGATCAGTGTTTTGTGGCTTCTTCTGGACAGGAGCTTTTTCATAACAGAACCTTTACGAAAAAAGACTTATTTTAAAACAAAGGAGTAAAATCTGAAAAAAAAAGTAATAATAAATAAAATACTTGTGTATGCAATGACCAGGCTTTAAACCCCCACTGTCTATAAAAGAGTCACTGAGGGAGCAATCAATTGAGAAAATATTGGCCAACAAAACAATAGAACATGAGCTCCCTCAATTTTATGAAATGCTTGAATGTCCTGGCACATCTGCGACAGGAGCAGACAGCCACACACACACACACACACACACACACACACACACACACACACACACACACACACACACACACACACACACACACACACACACACACACACACACACACACACACACACACACACACACACACACACACACACACACATACACACAAGTAACCCACATGTGCATTCCCATTTACTCTATGCACACACACAGACACACTAATCTTGGATTATCACACTGGCCTTTTCAAGGGCATAGCATCATTTACCCTGATGCACCTCGGTTCAGGCAGGGCTGAAGGAGGCAGCTCCTCTCTGTGACATGTCACAAAGGTCACGCCAATACACAACAGCAGCGGCAGGACACACACACACACACCTCACACAAATGGACTTATTAACACAACTAGCCGCTGCGTGACAATTTCCTGTCCTGTGATCATTTACCCAAACTGACAGAGAACACTGTATGTCATTAAATACACGTCTCCGCACAAGTGCACAAAGCTCTCCATTAAAATAGTCACTGATTAAAAATATGCCCGGAGGAAATGGTTTGCCTACTAAATATTTTGGGCAGGGGGATAAAAATGTAACCTAATTAATTTACTGAAATAATCTTGCTGCGGCGTAACAAATGAATAAATTGAGCGTGACACAGAGTAAGTCCTAACAGACCACTCGAGCTTACACTGACACCTTCGGTTTATTATTAATCTCATACATTTTAAAGAGGTTCGATGGGAGAAAAAAAAAAACAACAACTTTGCTGGGGGGGACAAATGAATAAATAAAACATACAATATCTTGGTCAGTAAGGGTTCATCCATTCATGGAGCACTTAAGTGCAGCGTCTTTTGGTTTAGCGAGCACAGGTTTTGGTTGTGCTCAGTCACCATGACGGAGTTGTAACTGCATTTGGTTGAACCTCAGAGGAGCCTTTCTCTGTGTTTACGTCATGCAGTTATTATCATGCAGGCTGTAAAAAATCTGTCCAAGCCGCAAAGCTAATTTATTGTCAAAAAAACTAAGAAATCACTAGAATTCAAATCCTGTTTGACGGGAAAAAAAAACAAACAAAAAAAAATCCCCACTGTAAGCACAAGTGCAGCTCCTTAATGTCTGATTCTGATATTTGGCTCCACAGAAAGTCTCTTCACACAAGCACTACGCTTCCACTCCACCTGAAATATGCATCCAATCCATTATCAGAGAGGGATCTCCTTCACCATAAATATATTCACTTCATGAATTATCTGAAGAAGTTGGCGTAACTAAAATGGAGACAGAGTCATCGGCTGTGGGATCGCTTCAGTACGCAAAGGATTGACTGGTACTACAATAGACACTTAAACTGGCACTTGTATGATTAATTTTGTGCGTGTGATCATACAGACAGCTCACATCTCATTTATGTTAAGCTCAAACCGTCTCCAAGGAGAACCTGACATTGACTTTGCAGTAGACGTGCTGAATGAATAAAAGCAGTTTTCTTGAAAGTTTTCAAAACTCGTGAATGGAATTTCAAATGTAGCCTCGCCCTGGAAGCTTGTTCCATGAAAACAAATCGCAGTTCTACGGCATCTTAGACCAACTACATATAAAAAGCATCGGAGCTATGTAAAATGTTTCATACCCAAATTACTTCAATCAAAAAAGAGTAAGAAGAAATTAAATAAAAGTACAAATGAAAAGGACAAATCTCAGGTCTTGTCTAGAGTAAAGACGACAGAGGATGTTACATAAAGCCCATAGGGAGTGAACATTTAAGCAGATGGTAAAGGACATAAGGGTCAGCTGCCACATTATTTTGAAGGATTGCTACTGTCATTTTAAATAGTAACACTGATGCAAACATATACACCTGGGCCTGTTATGCCATGAAGATGCTGATGTAAATATCATGAGCATTAATGACTGCAGTTTGTGTCGATGATGAGGTTGATACTTTAAATTCTTCAACCATTTATCAAAATAAACGTTATATAATATGCAAAAACTTTAAGATAGACACTTCAAAGACATCGATTTTCTACTATGAATGATAATTGTGAATATCTGGAGAGAAGAAAGAGCATTTATGAATGTTAGATTATCTTACTACTGCATATTAAAGACATCCAACCCACAAATATGTATCTGCTCATGACTTTGAGGGGTACATGCACTGTGTTTTACTACCTATCTGAGTGAGCTGATACAGATTGTGTGGATAGTTGTGCGCTGCAGACAGGCTAAGGGGTATTTAGTCTGCATGGCATATCAATTCAGTATAGACATCAGTATGTGTCCCTGTGAAAGAGTGACATCAACTTGTTTATTTTCTAAGAGCGACTACACTTATTTGAACTTTATGACTATGTCAAGAAAGCAAGCATTGAATGAGTGTGTCCATCACTTTTTCCAAGATTCAACATGAACTCTTGATTTGTGGCAGTTATTCAGTATTACTCTGTATTTCTGACACTACTGGGAGGATCATGTAACAAATGTGTGACACAGTGAGGAAGCCCTGGGGGCCACTGTGTGGAATCAGAAATGGGTGCAAAGTTTTATTTCTCTGCTTTCTCGAAGGTTTTGAATTTTCTCGGTATGACAAAAAGATCTAGGAGCGATGGTTATGAGACGTACCCATGCCAAATGCAGTCAGCAGCTACAGGGTAAGACGCAACACGGTTAAAGGAAGCGAAACCAAAGATGTTAATGTAGTCATCAGCACTTTTACTCAAAAGGTTCCTACATAAGATTCCATTATTTCTGAGAGATGGGTTAAATGCAAACACCACATTTAGCTGTATTGTTGCATAGTTGACAAATAACGGCTTCTTCTCCTTCAAGCCGCTGTTCCTTGATCGTTACATTGTTAAACTTAATTTATTCTTTCATCGGCAACTACTCCATTTACACCCTTGCCCCAAAAATTCGCCAACTCAATCTTCTTGAAGCTCGTGTCTTCATTATTTTTCAACTGTCTCTGGAGACGCACTCACCTTAAGAATCATCCAAATCATTTCTTCCCATTGCTCCTCAGGTCATCAAGTAAACTCAGTATTTGTTGTATCTCAACGTATATCAGGGAAAAACACCAAAATGAGATCCCTTAATTGCAACTTTGATGAAAGGATTTCATTTTCTTCTGTTGCCCAAAGGCAACAGTGTGAGAGCACATTTAAACTACTTAAAGCAATCGTTGTGTCCATAAGATGAAGCATGGGCATTACAATAAATCGTAACGCTTTGCGCAGAAACAGGCCTATGGAGGAGCTTTCTTCACAGCCTAGTGTCAAAACCATCAACTGAATACTCAAGTGTGTGAAGGGGCTGCATTTAATCAAAGATGAAGACTTGAGCTGTGCAGCATTAAGGAGGAGGACATCAAAGGTGGAGTGATCCACATATTTAGGCAAGTGGCTCTGAGTGTATAGAACGAGAGTGATAGCGCATCACCACGGGGAGCTGCTGTGAGACGACGCTTCAAGGAGAGCAGAAGAAGAAATCTGCAGTCTCACTTTAGAGATTATTTATATACAGCACACATAATGCCGTCATGTAGATCATTGCTTAATCTGAAAGTTCAACCTCACACTGTTCTAATCTGCTTTGTCTCGTTTTTTGTTTAAAACTTTTTAAAGACAGCCTTTACAAAGACATGTAGTGTTTTCTTTGAATGAATGTTTTATTTTATTGTTTATTTAATGCAATTTTTTTTTATATATATATATTTTGAACTACTTTTGCTTTTTTTCCTTAAAAGTATTTTAATGTTCTTTCAATGTGATATTTCTACTTATTTCAAGTGTATATAAAGAATCTGGATAGTGTTATATGAGTAAACTGGTCATGTCACCTCACCTCTGGAATGCCCTCCCCCTCCCTGTTAGACAAGCCCCCTCACTGTCCGTTTTTAAAACTCGTCTTAAAACACATTTTTATTCTTTGGCTTTTACCTCAGCGTGAGACTCTGGTCTGGTTTTAGTGCCTTCATTTTTTGTTGTTGTTTTAACCTCTTATGTTTTGTTTATTGTTTTAACATCTTATTGTTTTTATTGTTTTAATGTTTTTATTTTGCGACTTATATTTTTATTTATTTACAATGTACAGCACTTTGTTTCAGCTGCGGCTGCTTAAAAGCGCTTTATAAATAAAGTTGATGATGATGATGATGATGTCTTAAATGTCACAAATGTTTTTTGATCTTATAATTGAAATGAACGACTTTGCTTGTTTTAGCACATGTTGAACAGCATGTTGCATTGTGCACACAGATATAGAACAAAATACAAATCACTCATTTCTGTTGCTGCATATCAATTATATTGCCACAGATCATGTAACTGAATAATTAGTGGAAAAATATAAAAGCCTATTCAGCAAAACAAAAAAGGCTCCTTGTAAAATGTATGTGAAATTAACATCCAGTTTGATGTGAGACTTTGAATGCCAGACAGCATTTCAAATCTTCTCACAGAGCCATGATGCAATACTGTATATTAAAAAGATGGAAACAAACCTTTGTGATGTCTGCACCAAGGCCGACGGACTGAGGTTCATGTCAGTCTGCGGCACAAGCACACACGCATGATGCCTTTTACGACGACTGCCACTGCTCAACCTTATTGTTGTTTTCTCTACGATACATTTTATCTCATTGTAAAGATGTGCGGTTATCAAGAGCTCGGCATCTTGTCATTAGCGGAGCCAATATCCCAGCCTCCTCGCCCCTGAGCTGAGCTGGACTTATCATCCTCATGCTTTAGGACGGCAGTGACAACGGGGATATTGGGTACCATAACGCTGGTGATTGACAATCTGCTAGACGGTGATTCAGCTTAACACACTGACAACACTTCCTCCTCCAGACAGGAGAGCTTTCATTTCTTCCTGCGTTGCTGCCGCAGAGCCATTTAAAAACTAACGCATGTCTGTATAGCGGTGATTGAGACATTCTCACTATTATGTGTGATGCTGCGAGGTTATTGTGCCATCACTGCCACATCTGTGCACATTCTAAGGGCTTTGACAAATTGATTTTTTTTTCTTCCCAGTATGCCCTGCACACACACACACACACACGCACTTACTTTCAGTAGTGGTGAATATGTGATGTGAGTCCAACATCATGAAAACATCTTGACTTATCTGAGAAAATAGTTTCCTCAGTAAAATGTGCTGTATTCCTTCCTCTCGTGCCAATGCATAGTAATACACATAATGGAACAGGTTTTTATTTTGTAGTGAATTTCAGGAATTCCTCTGTGTGCAGTATGTGTGTAATCAATAGCTGCTTTTTAAAAAAAAAATTCAAATACAACTTTAAAATGTTTTTTTTTCAAACCTTGTTTTTATTTTCTCTATTTTTGTCAAGATCTTTTTAACAAAAACCTGGCTAGAAGAGATACTCCAGATGCAAGTGTTACCTCAGAGGGCTTTCCAACGGCCAAAGAATTGATCTGAGAGTAAGCGACAAGGAAAGACTCCGAGGGCTTTTCACCATTGTTGACAGCAAATAGCACCAACTTGGTGCACTGTCCAGAGGGGACATTCCAGCTGGACAGATACTGAAATATAAGAATTTGAGCTACATCTACTCTGATCCTGGTTTTAAAGAAAATCCCCAATTCTTAGGCTGAGCTAAGGGTCAACATACACCTGACAGACAGCAAAACCCCTGGCTTTCATTTTGTTGTGCTTTGGGACTGTAATAGAAAATGCCAACATCCATTTAACTGGAAAGCTGGAGTCTTTCGATGTCACTGATTTAAACTTTGCAGTGCAAAAGGGAAAGAAGACTATGGAAAAAGAAATCAACATACTCAATATCAAAAAACCACACAAAAAAGAGCCAAATCATTTTGAGGGTTTGCTTGTATAAATAAAAATTATTCAAAAATGTAAAGGAAAAAAAAGCAACCGCTATTAATTATTCTTATTTTTGTCAGACTTGCTTCCTAACTTTCTCTCTGCAGTATTTGTTTCTTTACCTCATTGCATTGTCATTTTCATTACTGTTTGTCGTTGCGCTTGATGTTAATGTTACAACGCAGAAAGGATTAATGCCATTATTTGTGGTGTTTTTGTACTTTTCAAAAGGCTGTCACACTGTCATACTCGTGTGTTTGTGCTCTTGCACCTCCTGTTCTGTTTGCATGCCCGTGGTGTGGTGCTTGATACTGTACCTATGATAACATGCGCCCCCAGGGTGGCCATGTGGCGGACAACCTCATAGCCGATTCCCCTGCTTCCTCCGGTCACTATGACAACCTTGCCATCTTGTCTGGGCATCACTGGCAGAAGCAGAAGGGGGCACACAGATATTAGATAGAAAGTCATTTACTAACGCCGCTTTGTCAAAACAGGCATACTTTTCTCAAGGTGAGAAGTCCTTATAGTTAAACCTGAAGATTGTTTGTAAAATTCAGTGCCGCGTTATGTTGGTTTTTAAATCCTTTCATGTGGCATCACAAAGTTTATTTCCCTTGCTCTTCAAGACTCTTGTATTTTCCAGTTTCAGGCATACTTGAAACAGATGACCAGAATCATTTTACATATGTTTAAAAAATTATAGTGGCTCTTTTTCCCCACGTTTTAAAATACATGGGTGCTCTCATTCCTTAAATATTGTCATGTGGACCCTAGTCTGATGGAAATGTGACCCCAACTCGTGTAAATGTGGCAAACCACTTCTTGCCAGGACAAGGTTTGACAATACAGCCTGATGAAAATAGTAACCTGGTCAGGTTTTTGCTGTCCATTTCTACACCAGTACACAGAAAATGCAGTATGATGAATGGATAAAAAGATTGTATCTGATAAAACAGGGATAGAACCCAAAGCCACAAAGCATCTGTTCAACCGCAGAACAATCTGATCATCTGATGTCCTTTGCCTGTGTTTGTAGTAGTATAAAACCCACTGTAATATATACATATATAATATATAATAATAAACAATATATACAATAATATTATATATTATTATTATATATTATTATAATTCTGTATTCAATAGGAATTTGAAGCGTTTTTATGTGAAATACCTTCAAGAAAATAACATAGGTCACCAGAGACATCACTTCAGAGATACAGTATCTCTGAAATCTATTACATAAACACAAGATAGCACAAACAAGTTTTATGGTTAGGTTCATCTACACAGCAGTCCTGTGTAGATTTATTTTTTGCACTGTGATCGCTTAAGCAGAATATGTTTGATGACTGGACGCCAGCATTAGATTGTGCTGAAATCGTAATTCTTGGAGGACTGAAAATAAATAGTACTGCACACTGACAACAGACTGAAGTGGAAGAGCAGCAACAAGACGAAGGGGAAGAGCTGACTTTTTCTCCAGCTGCAGCTGAGATTCCTGCGACGTGCAATAAGATGCTGGAGATCCTCGATCAGTCTGTTGTTATTTGCTGCTGCGGCTGTGTGAGCAGTCATGGAGGCGGTTGTTGGGACCATTATGTCCTCATATGGATCACTATTTATGTTTTGGTTGGCTATCAATAATGATTAATAATTATCAAAGATAGTTATTAATAATGTTGAAATTTAATCTGATCTGTATCAGATACCTCGGAGCACCACCTGTCGTAACAGGAAATGATAGCCAATTCAGTTATATCAGTCTCATAAGATATACTAAACAGTTAATCAGGAATTTGAATTAATAGTGAAATTAATTACAATTACCAGAATTAACAGTAAAGCTTGAAGGATTTTGGAGTTCTTAACACAGAAGAGGTCGACATTTCATTCACCCTTGTGCACATTAATAAAACAGCAAGTATGATTCCAAAAATATATTTATTAACAATGAAAACAAATAAAACACAGATTCTAACTACCTATATACAGCTGGGTGTGTGTAGGTGCATGTGTGTGTGTGTGTGGAGAGAGAGAGAGAGAGAGAGAGTTGGAGGGAGTGTGTGTGTGTGACGTGTGATGGAACTACAAAACAAGATGGCGGATCACAAGAAACTACATTCCAAATGGAGGTTGTCAGAGAACAGGAAGTCTGTCCTTTACAGCTCGGCCATGTGCTGATAGCAAAAGAACAATAGAAGCTAGCCACAGCATCTGCTTCTGTGTGTCTCTGCTAAGGGACCATTTCTAGAATGAGTTTATGTGAATGAGACTTGTCTTGTAAAACGTCAGGAGTCGTCAGATGGTGTTCGGTTACGGTGTGATGTTGTCTTTGATGTGATATGTGTAGGGTTGCGAGTTAACAAGTTAGTAAAGCAGATTAGCATGCAGACCCTGTGTCTGTGGCAGAGCTAACAGTGGTTTACAGGTTGATAACGGTGCCTAATATCATTATCAACAGAACGCGATCACTGTAACAGAATCAACACATCTTCATAAAGTTAAACAGTTCTATGCATGGCATCAAGTTTAACTAATCTCAAGTAATGCCCAGTTGTTACCACTTCCTTGGAAGAGTTCAGTTGTCGTGCTGGAGGGAAGCTGGTGCCTTCTCCTGTAGTTAGCACCTCCTGCTAACTGTGGTTGCTGGTTCTGCAGGCTGAGAAGAAGAAGGTGGAGTTGGTGTTTCAGGAGCTGTCCTTCTTTGCAGCGCCTGGCTGTCCCTTTGTTCAGACTGAGGAGCTGATCGCTCAGGCCTGTGATGGCTTTCCTGCTTGTTCAGGAAAAACACAAAGAAGTTCTGTGAGGGTCCCTGGTCCCGTCCTGGAGGAACCGGTTGGTTTCCCTGGAGAGCAGACTCTGGGTGCTGGTCTCTGGATCAGGGGAAGGTCTGACCCTCGTGGTGGGTCAGCAGATGAGTTGAGGAGTGGAGGCCTCTGGTTGCCGGCCTCTCGTGTTAGCTGTGTGCTAACACTGGATGAGCTGCTCTCCAGCAACCCACCTCCTTGGAGTTTGCTTTTGCAAGAGTCCTCTGAGTGGAGGCTGGGTGAAAGCCTTTTGTCCACGTGTGACTTCAGAGGTGTCGAAGCCTGAGAGCTTCAACCAATCAGTGACTGGCTGATTGCATGGGGGAAGAGTCTTGTGAGCAGAAAGGGGGGGGTGGAAGGTCCTGGAGAATGTCCCCCCTTCCCCACTCTAGGTGTGAAAGGCCATCACATTCCTGGGTCAGAATTCATGTCATGACTGCGTCTCATGACAAATGAATATTGTCTCTCCCCAGAAATGAACAAACTTTCTGTGGTCCTGCAGATCCCAACAGGTGATACCATCTGAACTGATATACACCGGTGAAGAAGATTTGCTCTATCATTGGATGCACAGTGGACAGTTTTGAAGATGTAAAGGATGCTGAACAAATGGTCATCAAATATGAATAACAGAGATCATCCTCTCCAACACATAGGGGATTGACAGGGAGCACTTTTTGTCTCAACAGACTGCTGCAGAGCTGCATTTATTGGGAAACATCCATCAGTAGCACTGTTCACCACCTTCCCTCATAGACTACTTTCTTTCAACTCATTCCTGTAATAATTTTATCAATTGATCACAATGCATTTGAGCATCACAACACCGACATTTCTAATCATAACATGTGTGCATTGTCTCAACACTTAAAATAAACTATCATTAAACACACATTTACTAAACACATTTAACACACATTTACTAAAGTTCTGCCACATACTGAAAGCTCTCTTGAACAACAGAGGGGTCAAACACTTACTCATTGTATGTTATGTTGAATTCTAAAGCCATTAACTCTGAATGAATAAACACAGTCAATCCAGTAGGAAAAAGGCCCAGTATATAAATTTAAAACAAGGTTTCATGTGTGCAATGAGTGTCAGTAGTGAGCAGTTAGTTTTTATAGTACACTATTTGACACCAAAACGTTTAATGCTTGTTGATTTTTACATTCCTAGTCATGTTCTGCTGCAGTTATGAGAGGGAAATAAACTGGAAGGAAAGTAATAAGTAGAGTCGACTCACTGCACACTTGTGGTAAAAAGTAGTACTAGACTAGACAACAGTCCTCTCTAACATTATAATGTAAGTGGCTATTTGTTTGTTTCTTTATTGCTAGTCATATCACAATACTCATTATTTTCAAATATAGCATGCTTAACTAAAATCAAGCAGCTCAACAATTAATGTCTATTTTTTAATATATATATTGTATTGTTTGCTGTATCTATAGTTTCTTTACTCAATTTCTGTTTACTTTATGTTGTATCCATAGCACACATTGCGGGAGAAACCAATTTAAAATACTTAGTTTGTTTCATTATTGTGTGACGACATTGTATTCTCGCTAAATCTTTCCAATCATCAGGCATACACCAGACTCCATTAAAAATAGGACACCTTTTCAACGAACGCACTTATTAAAAAAAAAGAAAACTATTTTAAAGGACTTCTTTGAGATTAGAAGTAAGTGACAACATATTTCGGTTAATTCGGCATAAATTAGATGTCGGACAGACATTAAAATCACGAGTGTTTCGATGTTTTCTTACACAGGCTAACGTGGCTAGCTGGGTTAGCGCATGTAGCATGGTAACAACACATTGATAAACAACAACACCGAATGTTACGTTACGTTGTGTGGCACGTGCAGTGTCAGTACTCCCGAGCCGGGTGTCGCTCGCTGACAGCGTCGCTCCTCGACTCGTCAAACTTAAACGGAACGTGACGCACAAAGTTAGAGAGAACTGGACCAACCTGGTAACGTTAAAGCGCCGCCGAACAGCTGAACCAGCAGGACCCTCAGACCCAGCAGGTAGAGTCTGATAAACGGCAGGACATGAGACCGAAAGACGGACCACATGTGCTCGGAGGAGGAGGAATAACGGAGGAACCAGACGGAGCAGCCAGCCCGTGCAGAAGACACCTGGAGGAGAAGCGCAACTCAGTCTGCGGGACGTGTTCCAATTTAAAGTCAACCCACATTCATATGGGGACACGTCCCAATTTTAAGTCAACCTTCCTCCATACAAGGTCCTTCTTAGTGAGTTACAGGTCGCTGTTTACTAACACGATCAACATGTTAATAAACACGGTGGTGATGTTTATCAACAATGCTTAATCTTGTTGCTTTAAAAATCTAAATAAACATTTATCAAAAATTACATGGCTTCTTCCTGCCGATTGAGAGTCTGCGTTTGCATGGGGTCTACAATGTTTGAAAACATGGCTTTAGATACTCCATTGTCATCTGACAATCTGAAAACATGTCTCCAATGTTCATTTGTAACTCCTAATAGCGGTTGTGTGTTGAGACTATTTAAGACTGAATTATTATTTTTTTATTATTATTATTATTATTATTATCATTATTAGTATTATTATTATTATTATTATTATTATCATTATTATTATTATTATTATTATCTGTATTAGTATTAATAGTTTTGGTCGTTCAGGCATATCTGCATTTTATCTGTAGTAAAGTTTCCTGGAACGAGAGTCGACAGCCCTTTCCAAAGACCCACGTGTTCACCTTGAAACATATAGTGTCCTGAAGCCATCCATCACTTCGGCTGCAGGGGCAGAATTAGCGCATGATTGAGGGGCCTTTTTGCTGCTGCTCGGCTGCTTGATGTGCCGTATGATCTTCATCTGTAGGTCCAGCATATTGCTGCTATCAGATATTGTAGACCACCTCGTTAACTGCTGCCAGGGAGGTCACACATGACAGAAGCAGCAACGAGACGAGACTCCAGTTTGATCTCTAATGCTGTATTTCCTAAGATGGGTTTTAAGAGCATGTTTCTGGAGCAGTGCAGCTCCTCCTGTCAGAATTGTATTGTAGTGAGCTTCGACTGAGTCCTGATCTGGTTGTACATTTCTGTCTCCTGGGATCGCTTAGGTCCTTCACAATTGACTCTTAATAGAAGCTCCTATGATAATCAGTTCACTAATTCTGTGATTTAATCAGCACAAAGTGCTCCCTCAAAAAGGGCAAAATGTGGCATTTTAATTATGGTACGTGCTGAATCACACTAAATTATATAACTCGAGATTGTTGGATTTCATAATTCAAAGATTTTATTTCGAGCCATTTTGTTCCGTAAACATGATATTGATATGAAACCTTAATTTGTCAGTCCAACACAGAAAGGATCATCACTTCAGTAACAAATAGAAATCATTTTCTCGTTGCCTAAGATAAGCTCCACAAAATGTCATTACGACTTCCTATCAGGACGAACACACCCTCCATGTTGTACATACAGAGCATTTCCAATCGTTTCTCTGGCCCATAAGAGTCAAATGTTAAGATTAATATTTTTTTAATCTCGATCATCAGACACAGAGATTTTCAGATGATTTTAGGAAGATGGGACCTGTCAGGGAATCTTATTATTTCTAGGCGCATGCGTCACAAAAAGCCAAGATGAAAGTGATTGCACCCCTCGAGTAGTTCCATGCATGTGTGCAGAAAAACTGATGACATTGAAGCTATGAGGGGTTCATTAAGGAGCAGTCTTTTTTATGTTGGATGAATGCTTATTTCCGTCTTTGAAAAGGGCACCTGCTGCAATGACTCACATTCCCGCGACATGTTAAAATGCTGACAAAGTTGTTCAATTAAATCTATATCAGAGTCAATGAGAATTAAATCCCAATTCAGGTTTCAGTGTCTTGCTCAAGGACACTATGGACAGATGGGGTAGCGAGCATGTAATCTTCTGTTTGAGAGACAACCCATATTCACCAAAGTATTAAAATTCAATGAGACAATCCAGAGAAAAGCAACCAAATGGCCTTGAACCGGAGACATTCTCTAACCATCTCACCACTATACAATCCAAACTGTATGTGGAGGAGTTAATTGTCAACGAAATTCCCAAAGGGACATATATTGTTAATTCCCCCTTGTAAGGTTAATAAGTCCATTGGCCTGATTGGAAGTAACAGAGACATGTCTTTCACCATCATGGTTGCAAACATTTCACAAAGACTGTGTCTGTTCACAAAACTCAAACAGCAGCCTCTTATATAAAATATCACTGTGACCCTGAGAGACTGCAACATGTTTGACTTGAATCAGTTAATATGGATGGGTTTTTTTTCCATGTCAATGACCAAAACTTGCTCCTCATGCATCAAAGGATCGGTATTAACAATCTTATAATTTCATAAATGCCCATAGGAGTCGACATCCTTTCATTAGGCAACCATCAATCTATCCAACCTGACATCCTTTAGACACACTTTATCCACATTAGTCTAACAAGGGCTGAAGCCTTTATCAGATGACATTATAGTGAGAGAGGTGAGCTGCTTCCCTGGACAAATTTTATTCATCACAGGGTTAACACAAAGTGACAGACAATCTTACATAATTAATCCTAAAGTTAGATTCAGGCCAAGAAAACTAAAAAAAAACAAACAAACAAAGGAGAACATACGGATTTCACACGGTGCAGTCCCTGATGTGTAAGAGTTCCAGTGCTGTCACTTTACAAGGAGAGTAGTACAAGTAGCTACATGCAAAAAAAGGATACATTTGATTGCCTGCATTCGCCTACATTTATGAATGTTGAATTTTTATTTGTAATTAACTATTTTTTGGTCATCATGTTGGTCATTTGCCTTTGGTAGATACGTTTTCCATCTTGACACATCATTTTGTAATGATGTCCAAACAGGACAGTTGAAGTGAAATCCCAGCAGTTAGAGCCACAATGTCAAAAAGATACAACAAAAGAGCATTGTAGTGTTCATGCATACCCAAATCTAATCCCGGGAGGAAAACTTCAAATGTCCAGCTGCAACATTCGACTGTTGAGTAATTGGCATTCACCACAGGGCTGACTACTTAGCCTCCCAAAAAGAGGACCAAATTCAAGCATCATTACAGTTTCTAAAAAAGGAAGTCTGGGAACTACTGTCTCGTCGACAAACTACAAATCGGAACTGATAGTCTGCTGCAGTGACGGGAGGGTGTTTAGAAAACAAGGCAAGAGTCGGCTGAATTATTACTGGCACTCAAAGTAGGCCAACTAAACTCTCCACCATTTCAATAAATTACAACTATTTCTGTTAAAGACACGCCTACGGCAGTCAAAGTGACTCTCCCCCACCCCCCCCCCCCGGCAAGAAAATCATTAGTATTAGTTTGTGTCTTGCTCACTATCCAATGGTTACGGTCAGGCTGGAGTAACAGCAAGCAGTTGGCCTCAGTTATTAAAGTCGGATCTGGAAGGCAGTTAAATGAGCAGATACATAAAGAGACTGTGTCACTGCCACAACTCTGATGGAGTTGTGGCAGTGTGTGTGTGTGTGTGTGTGCGTGCGTATGTGTGTGTGTGTGTGTGTGTGTGCGTGCGTGTGTGTGTGTGTGTGTGTGTGTGTGTGTGTGTGTGTGTGTGTGTGTGTTGCTCGGCGGCAGCCCAAGAGGTAGTGGGGGTCAGCAAGGCGAGCTGCCCTGCCATTGTTTAAAGGAAATCGCATCTCACGCATGACTGTGGGATGATTATTTGGGATGATGGGACATCAGGCAGACGCGCAGAGATACACAGCAGCCGCACACACGAAAACGAAGACATATGTACACACCCAAGAGACGCCGAGGAAGGCGGATGACGGGAGGGAGTGTGATGTAAATAGCATGTGAAAAATAGCTCCGGCCAACAGTTACCTAGTCGTATATGACAACCACTGGCTGGCTGTAAAGCTCGGCTTGTCTCACTTCGTAAATCCAGTCTGACATCGGCTCCACTGGATTTCTCCGTGTGTGTGAACGGATGTGTGCTGCTACTTAAACTGTAATCTTGATTTCATGTTTCGCAAAGTCGCATACCTGGTGAGACGATTACATTATCTATTTTTAGTATGAGAAAATGGCACTAAGAGTTTTGACATGGTCTTTTTTAACACTTTAGCCCTGTTTGTTGTTGTCAGCGATCAACCGTCACCCAAGGGAGACCGCAGGTGAAGTGTCATAATGTGAAGAAAGAAATGTTTCTGTGTGTCGCTTGCAATTTGGGCTGCCAAGCTCAAAAGCTCGTGTGAACTGATGTTGTCTTTTTTTCTCTCACTCTGAACTGCCACGTTCAGAGCTTCTCCTTTGAAGAGTCCACCATGTGAGAGGCAGACAACCAAGGTTAGACTCAAAGCTCAGACTGAGCCAGAGCTGCAGGCTGGAGCATATGAGAAAGGCAAATAAGGCAAAAAAAGAAAAAAGGTTCAAGTACACCTTTTTTGAAGTGTGTTTAGCTTGTATGAATAGCACAACCATGTGTCCGGATATTGTATTATGACAATACAATATCCTCATCATACATCATAAAAGAGGATACTAACAATTACAAGACTTGTTTTCCTTTCTGTTCCCAGACTAGAAATGCAAGAAAAATGTATTTTCTGCAGGAATATTTGGTCCAAAGAGAACTGCTTTCTTTAAATGTTTTTAAATGCCGATTGATGGCATTGGAGGAAGACGCCTCAGGCTGTGGATGTTTTCCTCTTTTATGTTGGGTCTTTTATTGTTTAAAAACTACTGGCACTTTTTAAAATCCAAGTGAGGTTTTGGCCAAATTTACAGTGCATGTTGACGACTTGCTATGGCGACTCCATTAATAAATAAGGAGCCGAAGAATACGCACTACAGCATTATATAAGTAAGAAAATGTTTTTAACAGATGCACTATTAAGGCAAAGAGTTTTATATTAATGCCTGAAAGTCAAATAGTAATTCATCTTTTAAGTGTCATAAGAGTACAGCTACAGAAATGTGCACAAAGTATAAAAACTATAAAGCATTGTCTAAAGAGGCATCTTTCCCTGTGTCTGATGTCTTCAGTTGTTTCTCGACTCTGTGAAGCCATAGAAGGAAAATATCTGCCTGCTACAGGTCTACTACATTGGCAGTGCTTTATGAGTCACGTTCAGTCATGTGGCCACTGTTACTCCCTGTCAAAGACATCTCATTCAATAAAGGCATTTCTTTTCCCCGGATTAAGTCTCCTGCTTGTCTGCTCCGGCTTTTATGCCATTTTCATCTGTTTACATATTCTGTGCATGAAAATGCAACGATGGCCTCACAGACGTAGCGTCTTTCCTTTGTGCGATTGTTAAATTCATTCGTCATTAGATCAGTCTTGATGTACGGAAGAAGCAAAAAAGGGACACTTAAGTGTAAACAAATCTGTTTAGTTTTTGCAATTTAAAGCATGGGCATTTATGCTTTTCTTTAAGGGAAAAAAATGAAATATTTGATATTTAGCAGTTCCACTCATGAAGCTGTTGATCTAATAATTTTTCACCTTAATACATGAAATTGCATTCACAGTGAATTACGTTATCAATTCATAAATTAGACTGGGAGTGAAAACATTAACCTGTGACTTCTGGGAGAAAAGGTTATGGTGGCTGGTATGCACTCTAACAGCCTGTTGATGCGTATTTCCAGACTCCTCGGGTTTTGAGCCTTCACGACATCCATTCATACTCCCAAATTCTGCCTCGACTTCAGTTTCCTTCCCCAGTGTGTTGAACTATTCAGCAACAGCTGGCTGCTTCTGGTTCCGTTCAGCATATCAAAGTGCTGCTTGTACTTTTATCAGTATTTTTCAAAACTATATGTATATTGTTTTTCTTTTGAAATTACAGTTCACACTATATAATCTATTTTCCTATTCTTAAAACCATAAATAGTAACTGTCTACAGTAATAACTGAATCTTTTGATCAATAACTACTTTCCACACTTGTTTACGATCGGTAATGTGTATTTTTGTCTGACAACTGAGCTTTGAATTAGATATTTAATTAAGGTGAATTGAATGAACTGCTTTCTACTGACAGTGTGACTTGTATTTGTTTAACAATATTACATTTACTCTTGAATGAGTAGAACATAGGAAATGTGAAAGTAGTCATACTTGACTGCAAGTTTTCCCTACTATTTCCACTTTTTCTGAATAATCTACAAGAAACACTGCTTGTTTCCTCGTACGACCTGTGGACCACCAAGCCCATATGCTAAATACTCTTTACTTTACATTTTCCCAAAAATGCATTCTGGAAATTGTTAAATTATATAACTCTTAAGGAATGAGAATGTTTCCCAAAAATCCTTCCTCGTTGCACTTTTTGGTTCAATGCATTTTCACCTGAGTTAGTTCTGAGTGCATTGCTTTTACTTTTAAAGTGAAGTGAGCTTACTTACTGCATTCATTGCAACGGTTTCCTCTTACTTTCTGCTTTTACCCATTTGTATTTCAGAAACTGAAACCATCTAACATTTTTCAAACATTGTTTTTATTGCAACCAGCAGGATGGATTCTGAAAACAGACTTTGCAGCATATGGAGGCAAGAACAACACCCAAGGAGTCAACACTTAAAATGTCAAAAAAAAAAAAAAAAAATGAAGAAACAAAACCCCCGGAGAGACAACTCAGACAGAGATCCTTCAACCGTGCGTGACCGGATGTGCACTTGGAGGCGTGGGTGTGAAAAGGCAGTGGATTGGACGTGGGTAGATTTGATAATGGTGTCGCCTCAGCTGCAACCGCCACAGGTTTTTCCGCAGGGGGCTCAGACAAAGGCCAGCTTGTAAATATGAAAGTGAAACCTGAGATTTTTCTCTGTGTTCACGGTGTGCAATTGCATACACCATATAACAACAGCCAGGATTCACATGAAGTCCGAAACATTTGTTGTCCATACATCTCCTGCAGGCCGCACAGCGGGTGGGAGTGGTTAATGCTGGCCGCTCGCCGCGAGAACTCTGGCTTGAGTTCATATTGGATTGGGGGGGGGGGGGCGCTCCTGTGAAGAGTTCTCCTTGTGTGTCCTTTCTAAGGAAATTCTACTTTTCTCCCACAGTCTAAAAGCATGCAGGGTGAACAGATCATTGTAACCCAGAGAGCCATGACGAGATTTTCGGTTAGAATCATAAACTTTTTTTTAAGCGTTAAAAAAAACAATACTACATTTCAAACTTCCACTTTTCTGAAGTGCACCAGACTTTTGCTTCATTTGTGACAGTTGAAATAATTCATGCCATCGGTGATCTATTAGCAGCATTTTGGTATAAAGACTATAAATGAATTTCTGCATATGTAAAAAAGTTAAAGGTATACAGGAGGATTTTCAGGAATTTTAGGAAAGAACCGCCCTCTCCACCGTTTGAAAAAAATGCGCATGCGCAATGCTGTACCTGCTCCCGAGACGGAACGCCTACTAAAACGCGTGCGAGAGACATGCACGAGCCCAGTTCTCCTCGTGCACGCTCTGTTTACAAGTCACAAGTCGGCATCGCTCACATAAGCTCACTTTACAAGAAGATTTGCACCAGAGGGAGTGAAACTGTGTAAAAATGTCCGAGAACAATGCGTCGGGTCGGCAACCGGCATGATGAGAACCGTGTGGAGTGAGCTGCGCGCAGGGACGAGCACGTACGACGGGCTTACGTCATATATCACCAGAATGATTAACAATTGGGAGGACCAGTTATTTTGATGATCCACCCGGAAGAAGAAAATCCTCTACTATACCTTTAATGATGATATTTTGTCTTGTATAACAATTTTACTGTCTCTGTATTTGTGAATACATTTGTCCGTGTACTGCATCATGCGGTATAGGCGTGAATCACAAGGTGTCAAGATGGTCTGGACACCCCCCACTTTATTGTGATAACAGAAGATTGACCACCAAATATGTATTTCATTAAAAAAATAGAGAAAATGTTAACAACGTCATAGTTGATCGATTTTTGAGGTGAAAAAGCAAAATCTCCAGCAACCACTCCAGGCACCTATCTATTGGTTCCCTTTCCAAAATCTGCACTTCAGAGTCCCCCCTCCAAATACAACAATTCCCTCCCCTGTTGTGAAATACAAAGAGCTCCATTTGTGCTCACTGATTATCATCAAATACACCCTAATGTGGCTTTTCCTGGCTGTCTTCAGGGAGTGGACATCTTTCTATTAGTAGCTGTACAGCGAGGAGCAGTGGGGGGGATATTTGCTTGCGCCACTTAAGACTGTCATTAAATCTGTGCAACACACACACACACACACACACACACACACACACACACACACATTATTTAAGACATTTAATGTGATGTGCTTCTCCTGTTTAAAACCTGTTGTCACTGAGAGGGAAATGTGAGGCAACACTTTCATCTATTGCTCTCGCACTTAGCTTTTTTTTTTCTCCCCCCCTTTGCCTTTTTCTCCCTCTTCCCATCTTTTACTCTGGGATTATGAGAACACAGAGAAGCTTTAAGGTTGTGTGCACATGAGCTTTCTTTTTCTTTGCATCAAGGCTTTTAACTCTCCATTTAACCCACCTCAGTTCAGCCATGCCATTGCAAACTGGCACATTTATTTTTAGAGTGATTATTGACAATATTATTGGCTGCTGGTGCTTTTAGGTTTATTTAGATCTCCAGATGGAGTGATTTGTAAATGATTGCCTTTATTACCATCTAAAACCACTCAGTACTGGCTCTTTGGTGAAGATGTAAATGGATCCATCTATTATCCAAGGATAATAGGTGCGGAAACATATTTACATGGGAGCTGATTAAAATTTCTCATCATAATTAAGACAGTTGAGGTTTCCTCAAAGGGGATTAGAAGAGATGATAAATAAAAAATCAAAAGGCTGGCACCAATTTGGTTCTTTGGATGGCAGCAGCAAAAATCTCAATCTTGCTTTTGATTCAGGTCCTTGGTTGTTAATGTTCACTAGAACTGATTGAACCGTCCACATGGCCAGAGGGTTCCACGGATGTGATTCATGTCGAACATGGTGTTTCCGTCCCAGTCTGCCCTGAAATGCTAATAACATACGCTATTTGTGCTGGAGGGAGTCTATTACGCTGACTGTATCACATCTTTGTCCATCGGGAGACGCACACTGGGGGATGAAGACTTTGAGAAGAAGGAAAAGTGAGAGGGAGAGAAAGACATGGCCGCACGCACATCCTCAGAAAAGTAACTGTGCGTGTGCGCATGTGCGTCGGTGTGTGTGAGGGGAGCTCGGACACAGCAGACATGTGTCACCTCAGCTCCAGTGCCGTCAAGCTAAACTGACATAAACAGCCCCAGGCGGCCCTATCAGAGATGGACTTTACATAACGGCTGAGTCACTCACAATCTATTTTTATTGCTTTGAGGTGTGTGTGTGTGTGTGTGTGTGTGTGTGTGTGTGTGTGTGTGTGTGTGTGTGTGTGTGTGTGTGTGTGTGTGTGTGTGTGTGTGTGTGTGTGTGTGTGTGTGTGTGTGTGTGTGTGTGTGTGTGTGTGTGTGTGTGTGTTTTAGTGCTCCTATCATCCCGGGAGCCAACTTGAGATTTAGACCTTCAGAATGAGGACATATTTGTGACGTTGGGTCGGTGCAACCTGCTTTTCAGGAGCCTTTTTTTTGAGGGCTGGTTTTCAGGTTCGGGGAGAGTGGACATGTGGTGCTTTTTGAAAACTGTTTATTGGAAAGGAGAGCAGCAGTGGAGTGCTCATTTGGGATCGGGCAAGAGAGAAGAGACCAAGCAGGAGATAAGCAACAGGTTTTCTCTGCCCAA
>NC_137655.1:13413020-13483020 GCF_963422515.1 Blennius ocellaris | reverse complement strand
TGCATTACCATTATATAATTTCAATTAATACGATCGCTTGCAGTTTAGACTATGGCGCGATTTCCAGTACTTCTATAATAAAGATCAGATGGATTCTAAATGTTTTGGAAAACTATTTTCCCATCACAGTAACGCCACAGGTTTGTGTGAGAAAGAACAATGTCGCAACCTGTGTTTACGAAGGGCGTCTGCTCAATGAAGAACACAAATGTCATAGCGGAGTTTTAAAAAAAAAAGAAGAAGAAGAAGCATCGAACAAAATGTTAATAGTCGTTTGTGACAGTCGTATTAGGGATGAGCATGTTTACAATGGGTGACTGTGGATCAATGGGTTCTCAAAGGCCGGAGACACACTGCGCCAAAAATCAGGGGAGTGCAAGGTGCAGGAGATAATATCACTCACTCTCATCTTTGGCAATGTTGGGCTGAAACGTCCACAACTCACGCTACTTACATTGACAGTTTCGAAAGCCACGTGGTTCCTATCTGAATCAGTCGTTGGATTTTTTTTGTTTGACTTACAATAAATGGACCATCAACTATTTTAATGGCCTCATACTTCATATGCATATGGATACATAGAAATGGGCTTTAAGCTTATAACTCAATTATAAAGTCGTGATTTGTTGGGGTTTTTTTTTGTTTTTTTTAAAATATATATTTATATAACTCCATTATGTGAGGATTGACCATATTTATATATATATCGCATGAGGCGATCACGGTCAATTCCCAGCTTGGGATGTATTTTAAGTTTCCATGTTCTCCTTGGGCATGCGTGGCTTTATAAACATGTAATTCATATCAATTGATGTCTGCATGTGTGTGAACATAGATTATGTGTTTATTTGTCTTTGATGTTTGCTCTGATGGACCGGCTCCAGGACTCCCGCTCCCCTGAGTGAGAAAAGGCGAATTGGTGGTTAAACGGATTACTGGATGTGTGTGTGTGGGGGGGGGACCCAAAAAACAATCATACGCAAGGGGGAAAAATGGCAACAAAGAACAAGTGGGATATCAAAGCATTATGTGTGAAACATTTAAGAAATAGATCTATGGAATATTATGAAGATCAGGTTTGAGGCGCGCAGCGCTGCCTGCGCTTTACCAACTCTCACCACTTGATGGCGACAAGCAAAAACTTCCATGCCTTGAAGAAATGTGATAGTATATGTGATTATTCCGCACACCATCATAGCACTGTAGTCTTGCATAACAATCATGACAGCTAAACGGGTTTAAGGCGCACAGGTAAGAAGCAACAACGCCGCTTCACAAGCTGACATGTCGACTGTGTGCTACCGAGACGTGTTAATAATGTTTGTCGTGGTGTCGAGGAGCTTTAGCCTCACTAGCAGGCATTAGCACTATAGCCTATTCAGGATAAGTTTGTTAAAACGCGACTGTGGAAGCTGTGTTTTTCGCCGAATACGTCGTTCACCGTGAGATTTTATTTGTCGTTGAATGCTGCGTGTGAGGGCACGGTGCTGCTGTGAAGAGGCAGTGTCAGATCAATATTACATGTAAAGAGACGGGCCAGTGTTTGAGCTAACCAGCTAACAGGCCATTATTGGCTGTCAAGCGAAAACAAGCACAGAGGGCACCCCGGTGGGAACCTGCAAAGTAAAAGCTCATGCTATCAACAAGACTTTGCTGCAGAAAATGGTTTTGTCCCCTAAAATTATGAACAAAAATTAAACATGTGATTAAATCAGCCTTGATTATTTAAGATTGCAATTTTAAATTTTTTTCTTACATTAATCTCCCGAAATGTCTGTTGTGTACTTATTAAATGAGGCTAATGAGAATACGCAAAAGGTGTTTGAACGAATATGTTTTCCTATTAAATCTGAGCCGATCCATTAATCGTCAGATGATGAGCAGATCCATTTATTCATCTTCTATACCAGGTTACAGAATACTCTTCAGACAGGTTGCCAACCCATCACAGGGCAAACACAGAGATGAACAACTACACACACTTGCAGTCACACTTCGGGGCAATATATAGTCCCAAATTAACCCCATGCATACTTTGAGACTGAGGTAGAAAACTGGAGTAACCAGAAGAAACCCACACACTCACAAAGAGAACATTCAAACTCCACACAGAAAGGCCTGGGCCGGTATTTACTCTGTTGAAATCCTCATTGTGGTGTGTCAAAACAATAGTCAAACTGCTTTAGGATGATGAGATATATCTCAACGTGAGACATTTCGGGCATTTCTTCTTCCTTATTTTCGAATCAAACCTCAAGCCTTGAACTGGACGTTCTTTGTCATGTAATATATTATCTGTAGTTGTGTCTCAATAGCAGTTGCGATGGAGTTCAATATTGAAGGGCTCGTGCTCGCTTCCGGTGTGTTCTCAATCTGTGAGTAGAGCTGGCTTGACACGCGCGGCTAGCCGCTAGCTCGGGAGAGACGGCAGCCGCTAAACCCGAGTGACACAGTGAGTGTGTTTACCTGTGGGACCGACAGTCTGACTGCGTTTAAACCGCAAACAGTAATGTTTCCCGCCCTGTCGTCTGCTGGCCCGAAACGCTTATGGGTTGTTGTTTTTATTTTTTGCATTGGTGGTAGACCTGTTATCAAACGGTGCTAACTCGGCTAGCCGCACTATGTTGAGATTAGTCGACGCTAATGTTAGTTACGCTGCTAATTAGTTTTCGTATGAGGTCAACTCCGATGTGATGTCGCTGTCAGAAAGCAGCAGCTGGCTTTAAAATGACCCCACGGCCGTGCAAACGACCTGGCGTCAGCGCAGAGTGGCAATCTGCTTCCGAATCGGTGTGAACTTGTACAAACAGACTCTACACTTGGAATATTCTGGGTTTGTATCACTTGCTGAACGCATTCGATCCTCTCCCTGTGCTGGCTGCTTCACCTTGATTGCTCTCAAATAGGTTGTCCTCTTAATAAAACTCGGGAGCAAGGCATCAAAGTGTCACTTTACAATGTTGAGCCCAAAGCTGTCAACTGAGTTGGGGATATGTGATTTTACACTTGGTGTAACTTGGTTATTTATGTGTGCTCATTAAATGCATGAAAACTGCACAACTATGCTTCATCCAAAACATCAGAGCCTGAGGGACAATCCCCGCATAAACAGTCCTGATAAGAGCTGGGCTTGACTATCAACTTGGATATTTATTTGCGTGAAAGAATTGTGGGACGATACTGTTGCACATAAATGTGTCAAGATAACGCTGCTCTGGAAGAAAAAACCCTCAAGGTCTGATTAAAAACAACAAAGTCTCATTCAGACCTCCGAATCTGGAAATGAACTGAGATTTCTAGGTCTAGTTTAACTGAACCTGTGGATTTGATATCTTTCGGGAAGGTTGGAAGTCACTGGAAAAGGTATTTTCAAATATAAATGCAAAGATTAGTTTGTTTGCTCTGGGAACTTTGTAACTCACTATGGAAGATACATGTTGGTCCAGGTCAGGGGATATTTTATGTTATATTTTCTCCAGGAGCATTATAAAAAAAAAAAAAAACAAAGGTCACAAGAGGGACACAATTTGCTTAATATTGATGCGCATTTGACTAAAAAGGTACCATGTTGCCTGTTTTTTGTAACATCACGAATCCGCTCTCCATAAATTGGACATGCAAGTTCACCTGTGACATCAGTACATTCCTAATCTGCTCTGCGTCTCTTGTTATAAACTTTGTGTTTGATTCACAATGTCTGACGTACTTCACATGGGTGTGTCAGAGACAGTCAGAGCGTTGCACCATATCCAGGTCATTGTTTAACTCCCTCTTCTTCTTTTTTTTTTTATCTCCTTCGCAGACTTACAAACTACTCTATGTAAGATGAACACTGAGGACAAGTTGGAAGGGATGCTGCTGAAGTGCAGCAGCGGAGGAATAGACGGAGGGGGGCGGGTCGCACTGGGCCCCGGAGGAGGGCTGGTGGTGATGACCCTCGGGGAGCGATCGCTCGCAAACCACCCTCTGCTGGCTGAGGACGACGACGAAGAGGACGACGACGAGGACTTGACCGGGACCTCGCTGGTCACGCATGACCTGGTCCCTCCAGAGCAGCTGATGATGCAGGAGGAGATGACGAAGAACGGTGCAGGAGGAGAAGAGGAGGGAGGCGGCGAGGTGGGAGTGCACTTCCCCCTAAAACTCACCAATAAGTTTCCCTGCTTGCTTCACATGCCAGTGAGTTTACGCTGGTTAAGTCGCAGATTTGGTTCTCGTGGCATGTCTGTGCTCGGAAAGAGCCCGGTATGGGAATGTATCTTTTTAACCTGTTGTTTTCCAGTGTCACATCATATTGTGTTGCATTTCGGTTAACAGCCAGTCACACTGTAGTGATGCAGCAAACATGACATTTTGTGATGCTGAGATTACCTGTGGTTATTTTTAGATGAACAATGGCTGTCCAGGAACTTGTTTTACTTTCCAACTTCAGACGTAATCAAAGATCGTTTCGCAACAGCCCGCATGAGATGATCAAGATCACAGTGTGAAGCCATTTTCAGAGCAAGTTTGTAAAAATAATACTCTCATTGTGACTAAATGTCCTCACAAACATCCTAAAATCTTCAGTATGCTCACTGTCTTATATCTGGTGTGTTGGAGCTACTTTAAGCACTTTGTTTTATCATTGCAGTTAAAGAATATCACCGCTCGAGTGGCTCAACATCAGTAAAAATGTGTTTATACGCTTTCCTTCAGCATCGGTAGAGAATAAAGATGCAACAACTATGAACTGTAAAAGACTTGTTTTTCTGAATACAAACATTGAGGATAATCTCAGCTAATCTGCAGGATTCCATGTCGCACATTATTGTCACTGTCTTTTTTTTTTTTAATTGACAGTTTGTTTGTTTTTTCTTGGAAAGCTCTGAGTACATTTAAAGAAAAAAACAACTTTTAGAGGAGATGCAAATGCTCTCACTGGCCAGCTGGCAGATGTAGTTTCCCCAGCGTGTTTCAGGTTTTGTCGGATTTGAGGCTTCCCTCCGCTCCGTCCTGCCTGAAGCAGCTCTGCGGCGAGAAACGCTCACATCGCTTGATTATCCTGCGTTTGCCCTGTTGCACCTGCCTGACCTGAATAAACTGCCGTCTGGCTGGGCGGCCTCAAAAGTAGGCCGTGTGTGCCATATTAAATGTCTTGACTATTTATGGTTTGTCTTTACAGTTGAGCATCAAGCAGGAGCTGAAGCTGTCGGAGCCGGCGGTCCATCTAAAGAAGGACAAAAAAGCAATTAAAGACTTGATGGTTTGTCCCAAGAAGAAGAAAAGGAAGCAACGTTCTCCGGCCAAGGTTCCAATCCAGCTCATCTCAATTATGTTTGATTTTATATATATATATATATATATATATATATATATAATAACCATAATGTGATGAAACAAATGGCACTTGAGTTAAAATGTTTTGCACTTTCTGCTATTTTAGATTCTCAGCATCAATGACGATGGGTCATTAGGTATACCAAACCCCAAGTGTCACGTCTGTGTTCATTGTAACGCTGCATTCAGGACCAACTACCACCTCCAGAGGCACGTCTTCATCCACACCGGTAAGAATAGCGCCGCCTTGTTGAACTGGCTGATCAAGCGAGGGCCTCAAATCCACTTACTCGTGTGTCGTTTCCCTCAAGGTGAGAAGCCGTTCCAGTGCAGCCAGTGTGACATGCGCTTCATTCAGAAATATCTTCTCCAGAGACACGAGAAGATTCACACTGGTGAGTGAGGGAATAACTTATCCAGAATTTTTAGTTTTTTTTAAAATACTGTTTTACATTCAGTAGAGTCATTGGGTTTTACTTGGTCTGAATAGGAGAGAAGCCTTTTCGCTGTGATGAGTGCGGGATGAGGTTCATCCAGAAGTATCACATGGAAAGACATAAGAGGACTCACAGTGGAGAAAAGCCTTACCAATGTGACTACTGTCACCAGGTATGTTGGCCGTTTTCACCTGAAAAGCAGTGAAACTGTGAATTGAGTGCCGGTAAACCTTGGAATGATCAAACCGTACCATCATTGTTTCTGACCGCTGCCGTCAGGAGCCTCAACAGAAATGAGAGGCTCATGCACAGGCTCATCAGAGACTTTCCCATCATGATGTGGGGAAATAGCCACTCCCCCTGGTGGTGGAGCCCAGCCTTACTGATATACGGAATAAATTCAGCATAATGTGAAAAAAACATAAGTTACCCGTGCCGTTATCAGGAGGTAGCGTTAGCTCCTGAGTAGTAACTGTAGCAAGACACGGGACCAAACTAGGTAACATATTCAGACGCATTATATTTTTAACTCTCCCATCTTCGGGAGCTTCTCCTTCTGGGCCAGACTGGTTCAAACTGGTTGAATGACGGCGTTTATACAAGTCATAGCGATAAATACATGGTAAACATTATGGCATTGTGCCGGTATTTCGGATTAACTGGTTTTCCTGTTAACTGGTTACCAACTTCTTTTTAGCTTCCATCGTTGCTGCTTGTCACTGCATAGTATTAAAATAAAACTCACAAAAAGCGTGACACTTTGAAACGTCATTGTAAATCTTGTTAAACAGCGTTTGTCTGGATGGCCATGGATTTCTACCGGGTTTTTAACATGTTAGTAGCAGCAACAAGTGATGCTAAAGGGTCACCAGTTAACAGGGAAGCCACTTAATCTGAAACACCAGAAAGCTGTTAGATGTTTGCAGTAGTTTTTGGTTGAAATGGACTTAAGCCTGTCTCCTTGTGTCCATGAATCTTAAGCTGCGCTGGGATTTGGCTGCTGTGTCCCGGTTTCTTACTTCTCCCACCATATTCACATCTGTCAAAAACTGAAACCCAAGATTCTGAAATTATAAAATGATGTTTACCTATGCTGATGTAAAAATGTGATAAAAAAACAAACATAAAACACTGGGGAAATAGTAATTCAAGTACATTTCATACGGAGACTGACAATCACAAACTGTGAAACATGAGATCCGACACGCTGACTCACAGCCGTTGGAAGTGATGGTATGATATCAAATGAGGCTTTATCAGGCTGGTTAATCACCATGAAACAACAGTCTCTTTATGTGGCTTCATGAGTTGTCAAAGGATGCAAGCAAAACACATTGCGGTGTAAATTGCTTTCTACTGTCTAATTAAGCACAATTGCCTGCGTTTAAGTGCAAACAGACGCGTGTTCCCATGGTTACCGGGCGATATTGCATATATAGACAAACCTGTTTACTGAATCTGCTTTAAAATGGCAGACACATTAATCAGTGGTTTAGGTTTTGAGTTCGTTTGAAATTACTGATCTGCTTTCTTTACTAGCGAGTTCATTTGCGTTGAACCAGACAATGTGAGAATACCATTAAATATCATCGACTGGTGCTTATGTAAGGTCTCATTGATCTCAGAAAGTAAAGAGCTTAAGAATAAAATCTTCAAAGCTGTGCACCAATGACTGGTTAAAATGTGTAACTTGAAAAAATCTGTCTCACGGTTCTTCACCACACTGTGTCTAAAGGTAAAATATATGTCTTGTGTCCACAGTACTTTTCCAGAACGGACCGAGTTTTAAAGCACAGACGAATGTGTCACGAGAACCGAGAGAGAAAAGCAAACAAGACTGCCAGTAAAGCTGGATCTTTACGCGAAAGTGATTCTTTAGGATCCACCTTTCTTGCCAAAGAGTGTGCACTGCCCAAGAAAAAACGGCAAAAGTGTGCGGACAAGAGTTCGGGACCTTCCGCCGCCGCCCAGCCAGAAGGACACGCGTTCGCCGTGGTCGAGACAGAAGAGAAAGACGAGCAGAAACAGAATAAAATCGAAGGTCTATCGCTATATACTGTGTCCTCTAAAGTCAAACACGAGTTTGTGATCACGGATTACTCTGTGGAGCTCCCCGAAGAAGCGGCGACCCAACACCAGGAGGAAGACGTGTCCGCAGAAGAGGCGACTCCTCCCAAACTCGTCCTGAAAAAGGTCGCCAAGAAGGGTCTCAAACAGTCCAGTGAGCCGGCTCCTCCCTGCTTGTCCACTATGTCTTCGTTCGAGGAGAACAGTAAGGTCACCCAGTACACGTTTGAAATCGTGGACAAGCAAGGTCTTTTAGAGGTGGACGGCGCCGCCGAGCCGGAGCCAGTTGACACTCTGCAAGTGGGACCAACAAAACCAGCAGCCAGCAGCACAAACTACGACGACGCCATGCAGTTCCTCAAGAAGAAACGATACCTGCAAGCGGCGATGGCCAACAACAGTCGGGACTACGGCCTGAACACGAGCAGCGTCTCCTCTCAGCCTCCTGTTACACAGACAGCGGTGTCCACTGTCATCGACGAGACGGTTCCCGTCACCATACTGGAGCCGCAGCCGATCAGCACGGAGATAAAGACGACTCACGACAAGAACGTCCTGCCCGACGAGGTCCTCCAGACCCTGCTGGACCACTACTCCAACAAAGCTAACGGGCAGACGGACATTTCCTTCAGCGTGGCCGACACCGAGGTGACCTCCAGCATATCCATCAACTCCTCGGAGGTTTCCGACAGCAGTCCCGTGGAGAGCCTCGGGGCCTCCAGTGCCCCGGCTCAGCCGCCCGCCGAGAAAGTCAGCCTGCTGCAGGAATACTCCAAATTCCTCCAGCAGGCCCTCGAGAGGACCAGCCAGAACGACAGCTACCTGACCAGCCAGAGCCTCAGCCTGGCGTCCGAAAACCCCACGCTGGCCGGACAGCCTCTGTTCTCCACAGAGAAGCAGTTCCCCTCGCCCAGCAAGTTCAAATCAGGTATGAGCTCCCCGCTGAGGTCCACGCTGGAGAAGCCTCACTTTGGGCTACTGGTGGGCGACTCGCAGCACTCCTTCTCCTTCTCGGGGGACGAGACCACGCCTCCCTCCGCAGTGTCCCCTGCCGACGAGGACTTCCTGGAGCAGGTGTCGCCCACCAAAAAGACGGACTCTTCACAAACGATACTGCAGACGTTTCAAATTAGCTCCTTCGACCAGAACTTCAAGTCCCACTTCCAGACTTCGAGATCTGGCTCTTCCTCGCAGTTTGCCGGCGCCAACGGGCAAGTCGGCGTCCGTGGACACAGCACAGACTTCTCAGAGTTCCCTTTAGTCCGAGTCACCGAGACCAGGTCTCAACTGAACTCCTCCCCCGACGTTTCGACCGGTGAATCGTTTGGCTGAAGGAAAGCGGAAGAGAAGAATTCATTTCTGTTCATTTCAGCAGCACTTTATTTCATCTCTCCTATTTTTGCCAAATCAAGTCCCACAGTGACCATGTGCTCTTTTCATTTTAAAGCTGTTTGTTAGAGCAAATATTCACGTTTAGGTTTCGTCTCATAACCTTAAAGAAGAAAATGAAAATTGATTGAATCATATTCAAATGAGCATTTCCCCTTTGAAAACACATAAAGCGACCAAAGTGTGATGCCAGAGATTGATCAATGTTCCCTCCTGCATTGCCATAGTCTGTCAATAACGTCGGTGTCAATCAGTTTGCCTTGCACAAAAAATATCGAGTTACTCTTGCTGCTTAATGCAATATTTCCTCTTACTGAACTGTAGGTTATATTCTCTGTATGTACACCTTTTAGTTAGTTTTTTTTTTTTTTTTTTTTTTACTGTAGCTACCTCCCTATGCTGGTTAGTCTTAAAAACAACAACAGCATATTTCTTAAAAAGGTAGAATCGTTTGAATGCAGCTGTTTTAAACTGACACAATAACAGTCATTCTTCGCTTTATGTTGAAGTCACTTTATTTGCACCTGAGATGGAGGATTTCCACAGGAACAATTTGCTTGATTGTATTTAACTGATCTGGAAACAAGGTTGTTTTTTTTTTTTTATTTTATTTTATTTTACCCCCCAACCACTTAAAGATCGGGTCTAGTTTAGTGCAATAGCCCCCAAAATGTTTGTCTGAGTGAATGTCGCCCTGCGGCTATGCTCCATAAAAGCTAAGCTTTGTTAGATTTTGATTTCAAATCAACTTTATCTCTCGTCTCCCCACAAAAAAAAAACGAGTTTTGGGCCTTAATTAGCTGCACACATGTAATAGTTGCAGGATAATCGTGAGTTTCTTCATGATGCGCAGTGAAGTGAGTTAACAGCTTTGTGCTTTTTGTAGGCACAATTTGCACATTCTTCACTTCACAGGAATGTACGAGTCTGTGTTTCAGGACCACGTGAAAGGAAGAATACAAAATTGAGAATGCAGTATTTTTTTCCATAATTCAAATTCTATATAAATACGTTTTTGTTATAATTTCGTTTTCGCCGACAGCCGTGCAGGATGCTTTTACCTGCTGACACGGCTCGACTGCGTCTGCAGTCAGAGCAGCATCTATTTGAAATGTACAAACATTTGATCATTGTGAAGCAGAATTGACCAAGCGTTGGATTTGTTCACCCACTAATAGGGAAGGTGAGCTGGTTTTAGACCGTCGTGAGACTGGTTAGTTTTACCCTGCTGATGATGCGTTGTTGCAATAGTAATCCTGCGACACATCAGATACCGTAAAGTTACAGTTTAAGACGACAAAATGAACATAATTCAGCAATTTTTAATTGACTAGAAATTCACTAAACGCCTGACTTGTGTGTGTTTCGGCTGCTCCTTATCAGAGTCACTACATCACGCGTGATCTGCCTGCTTCATTCGGGCAAATTCCCCTCATGTAACTGGAACCGTTTGGGGTGGAGAGATTTGCTCGGGTATCGGCTGCAGGATTTAAACCGGCAACCACACCTCCCCCCGGAACGATTAACTCAGGGGTGTCAAACATGCGGCCCGGGGGCCAGAGCCGAACAGCCAGAGCATCTAATCCATATTTATACTTTTTATTTATTAAGTATAAATATGAAAACTGACAGAGGCTGATCTAAAAACACTAGATTGGCAAAAATGACATTCAAAAGCGCCCTTGGTCAGAATTTGACCCCCGACATTAATGCGTCTGTGGAGGTCACATGACGCAACACCTTTCACAATAAAACAATGAGTCGAATTTATGTGAAATGATACTTTAGACACGTAAACTCAAACAAAATTTCCAGATGATGACAAATTGTTTTAATCCCGAATACGATATCCAGATAAAGGTGACTGAGGGTTTTTTGTTTTTTTTTAATTTTGCAAATATATCTGATTTCATTTAATATGTATATTTCAGAATAGACTGTCAAATTCTTGCAGTTCCAAAAGGATCAAAAGAAGGAAAGACTTTGCATTTGTCCATATCTGCAGTTTAATATGGTATGTTGGACTTGTTCGGCCCTCCAGAGGTCAGATTAGGGTGGATGTGGCCCCTCAACTGAAATGAGTTTGACACCCCTGGATTAACTTTTCCATTTGTAGGATTTTTGACAATAACGTCAAACATAAAACAGAAATGTCTTCTTTGTTCTTAAAGTCGTATTTCAAAATGTTTAGTTTTCCTTCACTGCGGTCCTGAAGCACAGGCTCCAATGTAGTTTGTATTTCCAGTAATTTGACTTCCCTGCAGCTGTCTTTGAAATTCGATATGCAGTATAAACCACCTAAAAAGTTGGCATCAGATTCAGTGTATCTGAAACTGACAGACAACGAGTCTGTTCTCGTGCAATTTTTTGTGTTCTTCGGTGTGACAAAGTTTTCTGGACGCGAGAACCCCGCATGTGTGGAAATGAGGTGCTTGGCTTCCATTCATTTTGCATTTGTGCCTTTTCCTTTAATTCCGTAATTTCCATTCCTGCACATGTATTTCTATTCACCCAGTCCACGCCCCAAGGTTACTAATTCCACTTGCACAATAACAACCGACACATAAGCTATGGATTATTTTTCGCCTTTGTAAAAGGCTGCGACCTGGGAGCTTTATTTAATTTTACCTGTTGTATTAAAAAAAAAAAATCCAAAAAAAAAAAGGATAATTTTCAGCAGAATATAGGTTGAATTGTCAGACTTTTTACCTATGTGTTGCAAGGAGAAGCATTTGACTGAGTGTGCTGTGGTTTGATGTTTAAGAACATTTGTTAGACGGCCATAGTTTTTAAGGATTCTCGTCCGTATGCTCAAATGTAGAAGTAAGGCGAAAGTCTGTCCAGGTTATTATGAAAATCCACGTTTTTCATACGAGTGATTATGAGTGAATTTGTACTTTACAACACTGTCGGTTTTCTATACGTACGCACGACGTGGTAGGTGCTGTTGGGTTCATAATTGCGCCAGCCAGTTTGAGGTTTGCGGCTGATATTGTGTTCCGGCTCCACTGACAATCAGGGACGAGGCGCCGCCGCATCCAATCAGCGCGTACTTTCTTTTCCCTCATCCGTCATTCCCTTCCAGATTGAATAGAACGGATCCTGCTGTAAATATATTGTATATTTTTTACGTTCTGAGAAGTACTGTTAGTTCTTAGTTGATAGAGGGATGAGGCCCAAGAGACATTTTTTTTTTTTTTTTTTTTTTTTTTTGTCAGTGGAAGGCTCGTTGCGATGGGAGAATTCCCGACGGCGTGGCTTTCTGAGAGTTGTATATAGTACTGGACCCTGGATTTCTTTTGTGAGTGGTTGCATTGCGATGTACAGTTGTATACACCTTCGGGGAGAGAAAAACCTGCCATCCCCACAAGATTTCCTGAAAGAAACGTGTGATCCCGCCTGAAATCAACCTTTTCGGTGTCGTATATACCCCCCCCCCCTTCGAACAGCTATGAGCAGCTGAAAAACAAGCGGAATATCACTGCACAACAAGAGTTGTGTTCCTAAGCTACTCCACTGGCTACCAGTGTCATTGTAAGCCAACTTTCAAAGCACATTGCTTTCATAAAGGTTTTCCCGCTGGTTTTGCTCTTGCAGCATCTTGAATTACAGAACTGAAATGCCAAACTGTTATAGAGATTTTCTCGTCCACGTAAGCAGTACTATGGTATTTCTTCTTTTTGATTGCCTGTTGTCAGTAACCTGGCCATAAGTGTCCTTGTATAAGCTAGAGAGAGAGAGAGAGAAAAAAAATAATTGTTTGTGTAAAGAGATGTGAATTATGAATTTTTTGATAAAGACTATTTTTGAAACTTGTCATTTAAGGCACTGATATGTACAGTATATCAAACGGTCACTCTTGCTACCCTCATTTATCCCCGTATAAGTCGTTTGTGTCAAGATCTTTCAAATCCAGACAGGAATCTGAGCTTTGACATTTTCGTGCTTGTAGAGAATTTGACAGCGGAGCCTCGCGCTTCAGTATGAGGTCGGACATGTTGATTTGCATGGTCTCTGGCTTGTTGGGTCGAGTGTTCTTGTTCAATGACAAATGTGCAGCTTTAATTGTAGCTGGTTAATTTCAAGTCAAGTAACTCATATGATTAGATTTTTTTTTTTTTTTTTTTGCAATATACTATGATTTGTAAGCAATCTGATTAAATCGTTGTTTTGATTGTTGTGTGTCATGTCCTTATAAATAAAATATTTCACAATATGTGACCTTGGATGGTTTTAGTTTTTCTTACACAGCCAAGGGATAGTTGTTTGAGCAATATGTCTTGTGTTATCAAGCGTTTTCAGGTTCCTCAGTCCCGGGTCGTATGTGTCCTCCTGCCCGAAGTAATGCCCTCCATTTTGAATGTATCTCTCTTTAAAAGGTCTCTGCACAGTCTGAAGACGACTTACTCATTTCAATCAGGTGCGCTGGTGCAGGGTGACATCTGAAGCATGCAGGGTCAAGTACTCTCTGGTCAAGATTGGACATAACTGTTCTGATGTGTTCGGAGGAATTTCAATGAGGGTAACAGCAAACCACTAGGGAGCACTTGAGTTCTGTAAATCCTTCTTCATCTGGGATTATGGCCACACAGGATGTCTTGTATATTAAAAAAAAAAACAATGATTTATTAGATTAGCTTCACAGCCTTTTTGCTCTTAAAGACTTGAGATTTCCTCTGATGCTTACTGATCTGTAAAAACAACACAGGAAAACAAACATGCACAGACTCTTACAAACATCCAATAGCCATTTTGCAAGTATACACGACACTGGAAAGTTATTTGTGAATTTAATTAGAACATTTGGGATGCTAAAGCCTTGGCACAAAAAGCTGCACAGTTTCAGAATTGATTTGTAGTTGATTCTCTAATAGTCGGTGGCTGTGAACCTTTGTAAACCAAGAACAGAGACGCCAAAGTGTACTCCTTTGTAAACCAAGAACAGAGACGCCAAAGTGTACTGATCACTTCTCTCCAAATTATAATCATATCCTCACTTGGGTAAAGGAATGGAAGGCACAAATGATCAACACTTTGTCCAGAGTGATCTACTCTTGTTTTCCAGGTAAGTAATTTATCATTGTTGCACTGCAGGCACAATCAGGAGTCACTCACGAGTAGACCAAAATCTGAAGTAATAGTCAAAGCTTTTTCATTTATAATTCCAAATGTTTCTCTTTCTTTTAACAAAGTTTTGGTTTAAGGAATCTGGAACATGAAAACGGATCTGGGAGACTGCTCTTGCCAGTGCAATTAATTTTAGTTTAAAAAAAAAAACAACTTGACTTTTTCTTATAACTTGGTACAATTGAATCCTCAAAATTGGTACCAGTTTATCTTTTTTTTCCACTTCTGATCAGTAGTAAACTGCTTCTCTTTAAAAGTTATTGTCTTCTGGTCTGGAGCTCTCCTTCCCCAAACCTGTTATGGAAATAAAGTCGACCGGTGAAAATATGAAGGGTGAGTGTACAGAGCAGCGCGTCTATTTTTCGGCTTTAATCATTAGTCACGTTGATCCAGTGCAGCTTGCCAAAACTAACACAGGATCCTTCTGCAAATGCATCTCAGTTTACCTGCCGGCTGCTGACGTTTTCACACAGAGGAGCCATGACCTGAACACTTATTTCCTTACTTTTTTAAATTTATTTTCCCCCTCAATCAGATCCAGTAAGGTCGATTGATTATAGATTTCGCTTTAATGAGACCAAAACGTATTCAGTTTAACGTTGAGGATTGCGCTTCAAGAAAAGGTAGGTCTTTTTATTTTACTTATTAACCGTAAAAGTTAATATTTGATTATTTTTAAATGTGCTTTTCGAGATTGAACAAATATTTGGTGGATTGTGTACTCTTGATATGGTTTGGTCACGTGGGCCACGTTAGAAATTAAAAGAAACGCTTTGTTTGTTTTTGTTTTGTTTTTAATTCTAAATTAGCAGAAAGTAAATTAAAGCTGTAATAATGACGACTGCACGCACATTTGGAGTTGAACCCTGTCTGCATGCGGTGTGAGGATCCCGCACACACCCTGCTGTATCCGGGTCTCTTCACTTTGCACCTGTCGCCGTTCAAGCGGAGCTGCGGGAGACTTCCAATTCAAACACATCCGGATTCCTGTACGTGATCCGAGCTGGAGTCGAGGTTTCAAAGTCAAGTTTTGCGATGAAGACGCCGCCACTGGGCTGGAGCGCTGACCCCACCAGTGAAGTGCAGGCGGAGGGTCGAGGGCTGGACGGGAAAGGAGGACCTGCGGGCTGCAGCAACAACACACACGTCCACGACCTCTTCCATGAGGATGCACAAGTAAGATGAGAATCTCACTTTATAATTGTTCATTAAATATTTTTCCTTCTTCACCTTCCTTTTTTAATTTTTTTTAATTTTTTTTTACTAAGTTAAATCTCTTTATGAAGAGTGAGCATGTTGCTTCTTCATTCCTCCCATATAAGGCAGCACATGACAGGATCTGCAATAGTTTAAGAAAGAAAAGGCTAAATTTGTCCGAATAAAGTGCGTGTTGGGCTATAAAACCAATTCCACTTTTCAAAACACTGCTTCTCTACTGGTTTTCAGCTTTTCCAGAACATTCGTTTTTGCTGTATTGATTAAAATGTGGATTTATGTGATAAACATACTAGAATGGTGGTGTAGAGGGACACAGATAAAAGAGACTAGGTAATATTTATTGAGGTTATTCAGTCCTCTAGCCTCACATTGAAGCATTTTTAGCAAATATTTACTTGATATGCAGAAATTATTAGTTTATTAATCGATATTTTTGTTTATCTTTAATAGAAAACATTTTTTTTATTCAGCAATTATTTGAATAGAGAATAAGAATGGAAAAAACAAACAAACACTTGGAATAAATCTGAAAAACTCTGACGGAGTACCTGGAGTTTTGAAAGTGGCATGAAATAATTGTTTGTTTGTGTTTCAGGGTCTTCAGCAGTCCAGTCAGCCATGGTGGAAAATCAAAGTGTTTGTGTGGGAGCCCGTTCTGTTCGGGACCTGGGACGGCGTCTTCACCACCTGCATGATCAATATATTCGGGGTGGTTCTCTTCCTACGCACGGGATACCTGGTGGTTAGTCAACAGTCGCTGTCACGTCAGCCTGCGTGACGTCGAATGATTCCTCTTCATATTTACTGATCTCTGTCGGACGCAAACCAGTTAAGACAGGTGGCCACCACCTCGCGTTCTGGTACTGCTGGAGATTTCTTCTTCTTTAGTTTGAGTTTATTCTGCCTCTACATGGTGGATTTGTTGTTTGCCTTGACTGTACTGTAGTTACAGTTACTGTAGTTACATTGTACAAACAATTTGATGAAATTACACAGCCGAAATATTTGACTTTAAATTTGATACATACGATATTCAATTACTTATTTTGCCAATTAAGGAAATGATTATGTTGTAGTTGTAACACACTTTTTTAATGAGCTAATAGACATATTATATTTTTTCACAATTGTTTGTGGAAATAGTCTACATGCCTTGGTGCTTGATTTTATACACCTGTGACCAGAGAAGTGAAAACTGAGCAAATACTTTTGTCAATATTCTGCATGTCTTTCTACATCCCCACCTTCACCTGCAGTTATAAATGTTTACTCATGACTGAAAGAATGAGATTGGCGATAAAACGTATCACTCTCCCACTGCATGGTTCTCTTTCGAACGTGTCGGACGTATATCAGGCAATGGGCAAGAGACCCCCGGGGTCACCTCAGAAAAGGGAGAAGAGATTATGTGTCTCCTTATTTCTCTGGAACCCAGCGTGGACAAAGCAGAAAAGATTGAATGAATGAACTGTGAATAGACAACGGCAGAGGATTGCAATATCAACATGTCTCCTGGGGTCCTGCAGGGGAACACGGGGGTCCTGCTCGGGATGTTCCTCGTCTCCACGGTCGTGCTGGTGGCATTAGTGACGGTGATGTCGGGGATCGGCGTCTCCGAGCACTGTGGGGTCGGCGGCGGAGGAGTCTATTCCATGATCTCCATGGTCCTGGGGGGCAGAGTGGGCGGCGCCGTCGGTCTCATTTATGTGTTCGGACAGGTGGGTAACAGGAGCCGACTGCCAGCAAGAATCTTTGTCCTGATGTTCCGACTTCAAACGCCAACGTTCCGCCCTGCAGTGTGTGGCAGGAGCCATGTACATCACAGGCTTCTCTGAGTCGGTGGCAGAGCTGCTGGGGCTACAGAACCAGTGGGCGGTCCGCAGCATGTCGGGGGCCGTGCTGCTTGGCCTGCTTGGAATAAACCTGGCCGGGGTCAAGTGGATCGTCAGGCTTCAGCTGCTGCTGCTGGCTTTGCTGGCCATTTCCACTCTGGACTTTATCATCGGCACGTTCACGCACCTCGACCCAGGTATGCAAGAAGTCCGAGCCGTGGTCAAAAGGGCCGTGTGAAGTTTGAAATGAATCAAGATTACAATCAAATATCAGCCAATGTATTTTCATTTCCAGTGCACAGTCCTCAAAATTTCAGAGCGACTAAAAACTCCTGAAGCTCAGCATGTAAACATAATCTGCATCTGTGTGCACGTGTTCAGAAACGTACATGCATGATTCATTTCAGAAAGTAAAAGGCTAATAAAACAAGAACAACATTACAACTTTTAACTTTGCAAATGCAAACACTGGGCCTGATCTGAAATCCTCGAATGTGGCAAGTCTGTCATGCCTTTTGTGTGGTTAAACATAAAATGTATGAAAAGATCACTTGAATTCATCATGGGTGATTATTTATTTATTTATTCTATATTTTTCCAAATCAATGTAAGTAATTCATCATAGTTTTACAAATGTACTCAAAGCAGCAGTTAAGTTCTGTTCAGAGATTAGTTCTGTATTTGCAGGGAGCCATGAGCTTTTTAGACCACTAGATGTCGCTCTAGTATAATTTTGATTATTCCTACTGGTACTGGTGTGCTTTTTTACCCGTTTATCACAGTGTGTCCTTGTGATGTGCCGTTTCCCTGCAGTTGTATTTGAAACTACATTTTCAAATAGTTTTTTTTTTTTTTTTTTTTTTTGCTTGGGGGAATTTTTGTCTTTTTTCACGATGAGGATATGTTGTCTTTTTAAAGGTTATTTTCTTTTGTTGGCCTCCAGGAAGTCCGACCCCACATTTCCTGCTCTCAGTGATTATCAGCTTCCTTTGCAGTGGGAAGAACAAAGTGCACCAGAACTCAGTTCACTCTTTCAATAACATATTTCAGTGAAAAGAGTGTTTAATGTGCTTTACATTAAAAACAACATTCACACACGAGCTTTACTACACTATCGACATTACTTCTCACACCTCACCAAGACGCCAGGCTTGTCTAATGCCGGGCATCGGATGGTTTTTACTTAAGATAACCATGTACCACGTAATTGTCCTGTGTCCGTCCTATGACCTCCTGTAGCCCCTTTTTAAACGCTCACTCTCCTTAGAGCACACTTCACAGACTCCAGTTTACAATCCCGAGCAACTGTGAGAGCCATCCATAAAGCCGACCCCAGCTTTTTCCGATTAGGAGCTGCTGTGTGTGTTGTGGTGACTTCATGGCTGGCAATGTACCAGCAGGTCCCCGAACTGGCTGAAACAGCCCAGATTAGCCTGAACTCACTGAACACCGAGGCACATCCTGGAGGAAAAAGAGCCACCGCCAAACGTATATGGTCACAGTTTGATTACTTGCCCCCTGTGTCCACTTTGCAGCACTGTCGCTGAGGGAGGTTTCACACTGCTGCGCATCCCTGCTACTGCTGACGCCTGCTGTCGGCAATAGCATAGCCAACTTTCAAAGCTTCATTGGCTTGTCACTTCCACACTCTTGAGAGACAAACCTGTGTGCACGGTATTTAAAAGTTAGGACTCGGTTATTATCGAGCCAGCAGAAAGTTCTCGTTTTTAAGCAATAAAGAGAGTGTTTTATCTAAAATGGCAACAAAAGTAGAGAAAGACTGAATTATTTGGCTATTTGGTGCTTCTGACTTTTATTGTACCTCATAGTCATTTCTGTGTTGTGAGAGTGTTTGTCTCCTACCTGCCTTATTTAGCAACATGACATCTACACCAGTGGTCCAACGCATTCATTCGCATCTGATCTTCCCTAACTGAGGATAAATGGAAAGTACACCCTAAAAAGGTTCTCTCAGACTCTCCCAGGCTGATATTCTTGAAATGGTCTTTTTTTAACATTTGGAAAGGCTCCTCCACATGGAGCGATTTCAGCTGTTTTATTATCATTTACCTGCTACACCTGGTCGCCACCAATTCAGAGTCGAGGCAACACAGCATCATATGAGTCAGTCTAAGGATTGAGTCATTGTTCTGGCAACAATTCTCTCTCTCTCAGAGAGGGAGATGTGCATCAAACCTGCAACCTTGTAAGTCAAAGACGACCTGTCTTACCAACTGAGATGCACTTCAGTAATTTTATTCTCTGCTGCAATTCTGTAGGTTGTTTGGAGTTTATCACCCTGTCAAAACATCATCACTGTGGTGTCATATTGAGTTCAGCCATCCAACAAATGTTATGGGGACCATTTGGAAAAGTAAGAATAATAAAAAGGGACAAGATGATTTTAGGGGAATGTTACATTATCGTAATCTATCTAGGCTGATGAAGTGGGGAATGTACAGGCACAATTTATTTCAATAGAAGTGCAGATAGACAGTCAGAAATACTGATTCAACATCTATGCTCTCAAATCTACACGAGTGTTTAATCCAAAAGTAATAATTTGAAGCACATTTCCCAAGTCCTGCTGTTCTGAATGTTCCCCGGTGTCTGTGTCACATGTCAGTCATGTGTCACAAAAAACCTGTCTCATTCCAACCTGTGGTCAAATCTTGTGCGTTTCGTATTTCCTTACTTTGAAAAAGACTGAGTGATTCTGGAAAGCATTGGGAACAAGAATGTATTACTCTCAAATATTGGAAACACTTAAAGCATAAGTGACTTTGAATGCGTAATTAAATAGTTGATTAAAAAAAAGTAATTTAACGTAAAAAAAAAAAATACAAATCCTAGTGCAGAAATCAAGTAAGCCAAAACAAAAACGTTTTTGAAAAATAAAAGGAGAGAATTGAAAACTTCTGAAGTACATCAACAAAGTGTCTTTGCTTTGGAACCTCCTTTTTTGTGTTTGTTTTGTGTGCGAATTACCGTTTTATTGACCATGTTTAGTAACTAACAACTATGGTATGTTGATGACGTTAACAGAATACATTGTTTTAAAGTACTGTTAAACTTTGACAGAAGTGCAGCTGTTCTGTTCTGAGATTTAAAGATTTGAGGAAAACCATGACAAAGTACCACACTTTTTTTAAGAATACCACAAATGTTGAAGCTTTGACTCTTACTTTAAAATACTTCCAGACGGTAAACCTGACTGATGCATTTTGCATTATCACACCATTATTTTCAGTTTTCATTCTTCAGCAGAGTTCATCTAGTCAAAGTGCATTTTCAGAAATCTGAGAAATGAATCCCATTTAAAGAACTCCTGAAGCTATGAATAAAACACATTTTTCAATGCTTGTATAGTCCGTCATACGGTGGCGGTGTTTATTTCTACTGTCATTAAAAAGTCTCAAAAGTTTTTACAACTTTTCAAATGGCTTTCAATGAAATGTTCAATTATTTCCTTGAGCACCAATAAAAGGATGACGTGAATTATTTCTGCTGGACCCTGACAGTTTAAAACACCAGCATGCAACACTGCTCAGAATGTTTTATTGCTCCCGATGGGAGGAGAATGCATTTCCCACTTGCACTCTTCAATTAAGTGGTAAATGATGTTGTTTGGTCAGTTGTTTCCACTGCATTGTCTGTACAGTCCAGCAGTTTTAACACAAACCCTGCAGAGTGAGGTGGGTAGAGGAATTATGGTGTGACACGCCTATTCCCCACAGCAACAGAAACCATAATGTGCTCCTTGGGTCTTGGGTTTAGGGTGTTAACCAGACTCACCCACATTTCTGGAAAATGACAAAGAGGGATGGCCGGAACTGAGATCTGAAGCCTGCTTCTCCCACAGGGACCACCACATCATCTTTCTCTGTGATCCTTACACTAATAAACGACTCTCAATCGCTCCAGTGGGACATGTCCCACCTCTGTAAGATCACACCCAGGCCTGTCTTCCATGTACGGCAGTTTATTCTGGTTGGTGTGGGAGAATGAGAGGTCAGTCAGACCGAGGGAGAGGCCTCAGATGCTCGTGTAATCCGACTACACATTCCAGTCTCTATCAGAGGAATGCTGAGCTCAGAAAGGCGCCCCACTCTGCCTTTGCACCAGCCTTTCGAAGAATAGGCGTCCAGAAAATGGGTTCAGTCTGACCGCAGCTTGGTCTAAAAACGGAGTTGGTCAGTTGGCATTTTCAGCAAAGTCATGCTTTTAAGCGGGGTTGCATGGTGACTTGGTGCAATGGCTCCCAGCCTGGGGCCCCAAACTCTTTCTGCGTTAAGTGGAGTGGTCAGCACTGCAGCCTCACACGCTTAGTGTTGGATTCGGGACGCAGGCCTTTCTGCGTGTGCATGGATTTGTAAGTTCATTAGATTCCTCACACTGTCCAAAGACACGATTGTGAGGTTAGTATGTGAATTTAGAGTCCCAGCTGGTATAATGTGGGCAATTTAGTGTCACCAATTCACCTCGTATGCATGTTTTTGGACTGTGGGAGAAAACTGGAGTACCCAGAGGAAACCCCCACACACACACACACACACACTGGGAGAACATGCAAACTCCCCCCCCAGAAAGGCAACGGCCAATAATTGAACTTGGACCTTCTCGCTGTGAGGCAAGAGCACGAACCACTGCGGATCCCTGGCACTGGATGGAAATATGAATTGATTGGATGTTTGGTTAATAATGTGCCTTCCTCTTTTTTTTTTTTTTTTTAACTATTAATATCTGAACCCAAAGTAAAGGCAATCTAACCAGTTGTGCAAATATGTTGCATGGTTTTCCTCTTTAATTCTGTGTTACACTGAATGCTTGAAGGTAACTTCATGACTTCTCTGTCTTTGTCTTACGCTCGCATTTCATCTGACTATTTTTTTATGTGGATATTTTAGAATCAAACTGCATTGTTAGGAGTAGGTTCTAACACCAAGTCAAGGTTACCGACCAGCATGGAGTTACAATTGATCATTCCCTTCAAGACTGGAGATAAGTTTGAATTTCACCATCCTGCCAGGCTTGTAATGTTTCTTTTGATGACTTAAAAGTCCCAAAATTAACAATGACCTCATGTTGTTTCGCAGCTCGCATGTTGTAAATTTAAAACAGGTCCAAAGCAGAAAGAGTGTTTCCTCCATTGACACAAAACCAACAATATGCTTTCTCTTTATAAACAATTGGGGTTGTTATCTGTTGGTGAGGGGTTCGAGTGAGATATATGGTTTTCATCCCGAATGACAGTATAATAGATGTGTTCATGTTCAGGATTATATAAATGTAAACGCCCTCAGCTGAAGGTTGAGGAAAGGCTCAGTTGTGAGAGCGAGCAGTCAGGCTTATTTGGATGTTGGACCATGATGTTGTAATATGGGCGGGGAGCTCATGGTGCAGACATCGACACTGGCTGCTTTAGATTTGTTTGGATAGTGGGCGATCTCACCGGGTCACAAAGTGAACAAAAGAAAAAAAAAAAAAAAAGCTTCATCCGTTTGATGCCAGTTTTTACACCTCTACAAATGCATATCCTGGAGTCCATGCTCAGTGTGAACAGAACATGTTAATGCTAAAGCTTAAAACAAAAGAAATAAGCCTAAGTCTATTCTCTCTCTCTCTCTCTCTCTCTCTCTGGGTTTCTCTCTCGCTCACTTTGATTCTTTTCTCTCAAACTTGGAAGCTGCTGAGCTTCTGAAAAGGGTGGTGACTTCCTTTTGGATAAACATGTCATTAATCTGAGAGAACACATTCTTTCCCATCGCAAGATAACCAAGGGGGAAATGTCCGGTGTTGTAACATAGGCGGGCCCTTCAGACTTGTGTGGTTTAAATGGCCCCCACCAAAGCTGAACAATCCCCCTCACACATTGAACAAACTGACCAACACTGACTGACCTGTCCTGGTCCCAGACTGTGAACCTGTCTCGACTGTCACTACGTTTGTTCCCCCCCCCAAAACACCTTTTATTGGTCGACAATAATTTAGTTTGTGCTTGGGGAATTTTATTTAGTTGGTTGCTCCCTTTTACAGGGAGGTAGGTAGATAGATAGGAGGTCTGCTAGCCACAGTGTTGACATGGTCAGTTTTTATATCTCGATGCGCTTCGTGCCACAACCATGACTCAACCCTGAACTCGATGTGCCACCAGTCAGGACCAGCTGTTTTGATATAGTGCTGCGTGATCATTTTCAGCTGGAGCCGGCAATTTGGGTTTTCTATTACATAAAACTATGGCGTTGGCTGTAACTCACACACACTTATACACAGCTCACAAAAGACTAGACCTGTGGTGTTCATGCAGGGGCACGATGACTGGATTAATGATGCCATTCATGTATTATGGGCTTGTCGCTGGACCATTCACAAGGTGTAGGGCAGTTCTGTATTGACGAGACACGCCTGCCGACACTGTAACGCCACCAAAGCCTCGTTTCGCATAATCTCATCATGTCGAGGAGACGTTGATCAATTGTTTGGTATCTCATTGGTCTCATGATATCAAAATGGGAACTACATGATGAGGAGGACTGATTAAATACTGATTCCAACTGAACCAGGACATTTATCAGTCAATTCATGGCTCAAACGTCATGAGAGAGCAGCGAGTTGTACAAAAGGTAAAGCAGCTTCATCGTGCTTAGAACTAAGGTGGATCGTGCGATCAACCTTTTGGTGTTTTGAAATGCCAGGTTATTTAAAAAAATAAAAAGTAGATTTGGCAAGGTGAGAAATGGCTAGTAATGTTTGTGTGAACGTGTGCACTGATGCTATTTCTGAATTGTCTCCTCTTCCAGAGCATGGCTTCATTGGTTATACACCCAGCCTGCTCATCAGTAACACAATGCCAGATTATAGTCCTGGGGAAAGCTTCTTCACAGTGTTTGGAGTTTTCTTCCCTGCTGCTACAGGTTGGTAAACCACCTGCTCCTGTTTGATCCCATTATTCCACTATTATATGAAAGTCATGACCTTTTGAAAATGCCCCCCTCCCATATCAACACTGCTTCTGTTGGAATAGATTTTGCACTACACAGTATGTTGTGTACATTTCTGGTTTCTGTGTGTGTATAGGGGTTATGGCAGGCTTCAACATGAGCGCAGACCTCCAGCGACCTGAACACAACATCCCTGTGGGAACACTGGCAGCTGTCCTTACCTCGTAGGAGAACTCAAACACACCTTCAAAAACACACATGATAGTACAGTTGAGCACAAAAGCTTAACAATAAAATGCTGAATTAAAAAAAAAAAACAGTCTCATTTACAGTAGGTACACATTAAGGAATTGAGACGCTTATGACGTCATACATTTTCTATAGTTATAACGAATTCCTAGAAATCCTTTTTGCAATGCAACCTGGGAAGTGATTCCAGCAATTTTTCGCAGACATGGACCCAGATTATCTTTAAAAAAACACAATAATCCTACACAAACGTTGACATCCACTGGTAATTTATTCCCTGTGAGAAAACCTGCTTTGAAAAAAAACTAAAAATATCCATGCACGCACAACATGCAGACTAGAACCACAGACTTCTTGGTTTCCAGCTTGAATTCTCACCACCACATGGGAGGTTTTCAACCTTTTTTCTCGGGCTCCCACACAGATTGCTACTGTGGACCCCATCCCTCCCTAATCTCTTATCTCCGAAAAACATTACAGTAAAGCTGAATAATACAATAATGACTCTCACCAACTCAAAAAATCAGGAGCCTTTACAATGCTCGAGATCCCAGAACGATTAAAAAAAAAAAATATGCAAATGTATTCTTCACATCCTCGAAGCGGACAAAGCTTCGGACCCCTGCTGTGATGTGTGGAGTTGCTAAAGGGGATCCTGAAGCCCCATTGGTAAATATAAGGGGGCATTTTTGTCTTTTTCCACATTCAACAGTAACTTTTCTTCTTCTCCCTGACTCCGTGGAGATTAAACAAACCCACATTCATCCCTATCGAACCATCACTTGTCAGATTGTTATGACTCGAGTCTCCTGTTAATAGTGAGAAAGAAGCACTTATTCATAATTCTGTGTGTTGTACTGTTGTTGAGCCACAGGTGGTTCCTGTATCTGGTCTTTGTCTTCCTCCTGGGGGCCATCTGCACAAGAGAGGCTCTGCGCTATGACTTCTTGATCGCAGAAAAGGTAAAACAGTTCTTTCTCTTTGTTTCCATCCCACTCTTGAGAGAGGCCCTCCAACAGATGGCTGAGGTGAGGGGATTCCCTACGATACCTCACTTGGTTCATTTTTTTAATTTTCAGTTTCTGTGGATACAGGATTCCCTGCATTTTATTCAAGGTCAAGTTTTATTTTCATTGACCTGTCATGGCAAAATTTTGTGAAACTAGAATCAATGCTGAATGCCATCCAAATATTTGAGAGGCACTATTAAAATGCAAATATTTGGGGTTTTTTTTGTTAACAAATCCCACAAGTCTTTCAATACTCCATTGGTGGTGCACTCATTGTTTTTCTAAGGGGCTGGCTGCAGCGGAACTGGATTGGGTGGAGCTGTTGTGAGCGCACTACTCCACCCCATCCTTTTTTGCGCTCTTTGTTTTTCTTCTTCCTCCAGGTCTCCTTGGTGGGTTTCCTCTTTCTGCTGGGCCTCTACATCTCCTCTCTGGCTTCCTGCATGGGCGGTCTGTACGGAGCACCCAGGATCCTCCAGTGCATCGCCCAGGAGAGGGTCATCCCCTTGCTGGCCTTTCTGGGACAAGGGGTGGGTTGTGCCTTGGATAGATTGATGTAGGAAGGAATGTCTGGATTTTGACAGCATGCTGCAAAATATTAGCTCAAGTCATTGAGGTGTCAATGGAAATTATTTGGGCGAGGGTGTGCAGTTTTTGCAGCAGTGAACCCGCCTGTAAGCACAAGAAACACTTTCACCAAAATGAGCCATTGTTTTTTTTAAACATTTGATATTGTATCAATGAATTCTGATTATTAAGTAGAATTAAACAGCATCACTGTTAATCTTGTGAACGCACATGCTAAACTTCTCTTCTTTCAGAATGTTTTACTCAATAAGGATTTGTTTCTGTTGTTTCATTGTAGAATATGGGATGTAAAACCTAAAGAAAGTAGCTTTTCCATTGAGGATCAGAACATTCTTACTTTTCATTCTTTCTTCACTGTCCTGTGAAATACTTGTAGAGCAAAAAAAAAAAAAAAAGCCAACATGCTCTCTGCATATAGTCAATATAATAGAGTAATCATAGTATTAGAGAACAGTCCACTTTATCTCCAGTCCAGTTTATGCAGAAATGGCAACTGTCAAACTGTCAGTTTGTAATTTACACTTTTAACCTTTAAAAATAAATACATTCCTCAAATAATCTCTTCCATCACTTAGTAATGCATTTCAGTCTTATTAGCACATTATATCCAGGGCTGTAAACTTGCGCGTGACTCAAGTTTCTGATTTTAATCTCACGTCTTTTCTCACACCGCTGTTGAATGTTGAACTTCTTTGAATGTTTCGCATGAAAAATAAACAAAATAAGTTTTGATTTAATACAGGAAATCCCGAGGCTTATTATATGCTAAAAGTGATACTTTAATTTTAGATTTGGCTGTAACCCATTGCCTCTAACCATCAAACCTACCAGTCATGGTTTAACATTGCAGTTTTTACATAAGTGTCAAAGTGAAAAAAGAATTTGAATTAGTTCCCGTTCAATTGAGTTCGTACAGTTCAGTTTACTGTAATTAGTATGATAGTTTGTAATTTGGGGGATTTGACAAGAAGGAATAAACAATCATGGGCCTAACAGCTAACCCTCATGCTATTGATAAGATGAGTGTGAAAATTTTTATATGGATTTTCCAGATTCGGATTTCTTTGTTGGTAGAAGGGAACATTTATATTAATGAACATGTTATAGTTAGTTTATCTAAGATTCATTTCCTTTTTTTAATGGTTTTACAAAGCATTGATCTTCCAATAGATAATGACAAGTATCCAGTGATGGGTAGAACCCACATTCTGACATTTTGTCACATTAATCATTATTTTAGAATCTCAATTGCTTCAACGGTTGGTCTGCACGACAGCCATGACTAAAGGTCATTCACCATTTCTTACCAACCGTTAATAAAACCTCATAAAATAAGGAACAGCCTTCTTGCATTGAAGTCTGATATATGCTGTATTTTTAATAAACCTAATTTCAAACTATGCATGCAAACCATGATCCTCAGTCTGGGTAAGTCTGGATTTGAACCTTCTTGGACGTGTCGTAATTGCAGTTAACAAGCTTTTGCCTGATGAGAGCTCCATATGAAATCATGCTGTGAGGATTTTGCAAATATGTGTGCAATTGTTTTGTCGTCACAAACTGAAAAACAGCCTTTCTTTACGAGCTGCTAATTGGTTCATACAATGTATTAGGAGCTCAAGTTTTAAAAACTTTGTACAAAGTATAGTTAAGTATTGATAAGTTACATCAAGTACTCTTTCCCTTGAAAGTAAAATATGTCTTTGGAGCTATAAAATTTTCACCATATTGGTCAATCAAATATGAGTCCTCTGAAGTTTACTGGAGAAATAAAAGTCCAGCATAACCTTTAATAACTGTCATATTCTAACCCAATAAATGTGGCTAGCCTGGAAGTATCGGGGGGTGTGGTGTGTGAACTCAACAGGAAACATTTACAGGACTGCCTAATTATAGAGTTGCATACTCCATCTCAGTGAGTGGACTGACTTCATTGTAGCAAATAGTTACGAAACACTGCTGCTCCACTCGTATGCGCGCGCGGTCACGTTGATTCCCTGACCCCGTCCACCCTGGTTTTCCTCATACTTCCCTGGATGGCAGCAGTGTCTGACCTCTCAGCAGGCTGGAATGAGGCCCTAGACATCTTGGCCCAAATCAAAGCCTCAGAACAAACGCAGGAAGGGCGACGGGCAGGGCCCCGCTCCGCTGTGTGCTCTGGAGGCCCGCCAGGCACACAGTGGTGCTCCTTAAACTGTGTGACAGGACCTGGGAAGTAAAAGCAACCTTGTTAACAAACCACATGTTAAAAAGGCTTTTTTTTTTTTTTTTTTTTTTTTTTTTTTTTATATATTTTGGGAAAGAATTACTGTTGGGTCATTGTTTTGGTCTTAAATACAAATGTTCTGTATTCTTGGTTTGTTAAACCTTTCTCCTGTCAGTCATAGCATTTCTCATTTGTATTGTGAAAGTTTCAAATGCTATATACTAGAGTATATTTAGGTTTTAAATTGGTGATGGTTGACACAGCTGCAATAGCAGTTTAGTCAGAAAGGGCCCAGATTTTGTGGAATTTGTGTTTTTTCTGCAATTACTCCAAAAGAAAGTTTTTACTATTGTATTTATCGTAATTGCATAATATCACACTTCCTGAAATTAACCTCCTTATTAACAACATATGATAGAGTCTGACTTGTATGAGTAGTGACACCATTGCTATTTGAGTGGTAAATGCAGACACTGAAAAACAAATTCTGAACACCCCATTTCACAATCACGACTGCAGTTTATACGTATGATGTTTATCTATTTCATTTTTATCCTGATCTTTTTATTTAAGTGCTTTTCTATTGGTGATTGGTCATGTGTCAATTACTGGCATTTACTTTATAGAACAATATGAAACCTTGTTTACGCATTAAGTTACAAGATGGTCATTATTTTTGGCTCAGTTGTGCAATTAATTTACATTCAGCAGATGTACTGTGTTCAAAATACAGAAACAATAAGCATGTTTTTTTAATAAATGAACAAACTAAGTCAATATAAAAAGTAAAGTGAAAATGAAAACATAGTTTTTATGTCTGTCTAAAACAGTTGACACCATCTTGTGATTTTCTTCCTCCCTCTATTCAGAAAGGTCCAAACAGAACCCCAGTGGCAGCCATCTGTCTGACCAGCTTGTTGACCATGGCCTTCATTTTTATTGGCCAAGTCAACGTGTTGGCACCTATCGTGACGATCAACTTTATGCTGACCTACAGCTTCATCGACTACTCCTACTTCAGCGTGGCCATGACATTCCAGCTACGGACTAAAGGCAAGACGGGCAACCTGAGCTCGACCAAGACAAAACGGAAAAGGTCGTCTCGGCAGAGCTCCAGACCACTGATCGACACCACTCTACCAAACTACGGGAGTGGAAGCGAGAGCCCACACAGCAAAGGCACCTTGTTGGCGTTCACCCGGGACATGGATCACATCTTTCCACCCGTCTCAAAAGTTGAGTCAGGAGCTGACAAGGCGGCGTCCACGCAGGACTGCGGCAGCAACAGATCGAAGAGCAGAAGGACAAGTGCAAAGCAGAAGCTAATAGACAGCTTTGCTTTGGACCCGAACAAAGGGGACAAAGAAGAAGACGGCTTCAGTTCAACTCAAACAGACGAGGAAGTCGAGAAGAAGTGTGAAAATGGGGAACTCAAAACTCAAGACCAACCTGAACTCCAGCATCCCCAAAATATGCATCACAATGAGCAGTACGCGTCTGCTGAGATTCACAGTCGCCACACAGGTTGTCAGATTCACACATTATACTAAAGTGATGAAGCTGCTTTATCGTAACATCACCCTTTCAATTATTGCAGGTGCTGAAAACAAAGCAGAACATCAAAGCATGGACAAGTCCTTCTATGCAAAGTTATCTAACCACTGGATTGCCCTTATTGGGGTAAAGTACATTGTACATGGTGTGATATGTTTGTGCTTTAACATTATTTACACAAGACCGAATTAATGATTTGAACTTGTTTATTTTCAGGCAGCATGTTCCATACTGATCATGTTTGTCATTCAGTGGCTTTATGCTGTTACAAACATAGCTGTTGCCTTCCTGCTCTACTTCTACATTGGAAAAGCAAGTCCAGGACTCCCAAAAGGTGAATATCTTATATATATATATACATCTAGTTATTTCTACTTATTGTAGCTTGGCCTGATGGCCTTTTCTAACATTTGCTCAAATGTGAATTCTTCTGTACCTGTGCAGTCCTGTGCTTGAACCCCTTTATTTCATCCATGTTTGTTGTAGTGAACTAGATCTGATCCTAGTGTTTTTTGAAATTGAATATGAAACAAAATGGTATGAATAAGTTGATTAAAGTTATGTTATTATGATGTTTATTTTCTCAGAAAAGAGAAAGTAAAACATGGTGTTCCACCCTCCATATTCAATGCTCACAATGAGATCAAGTTAATAAATGCAGACATCAATTGTGTATAAACATTTTACTTGCTACTGTTTCCAAAGAAAGCATAAAAACGGCTATTGAAATGTGTACTTTCGTAATGAACTTTCAAATATTAGTAATGTCAGTAAATAATATTGATTTGAAAGTTGAAAGAGGAGAATTCCATGGCCACTATACAGTAATGTGGTGGTTTTCATAAAAAGGAATAAAAAAAAAAAAGTACCGGTATGGTAAAAAAAAAAATTCTACAAACACTCAATTCATTGTAAATATAGTCTTTCACTGTTTACATAAATATTGTCCCACTTTAAACTGACTGAGCTTATTCGGAGATCCAGCCAGTTGATGTACAGCTGATATGTGAACTGTTGAAGAAATTTCAATAAATTACAAGATGAAAACAAAAGAACACCTCAAGCAAAGGTCATTCAAATGTATTAAGCAGATGGCTATTAAAAGTTGTCAAGTTCACTTCACTTCCCACTGAGTTAAGCAGAAATCCATCATTATGAATTTGAAGTATATCATATCTTGTTGGTCTGCTGAGAGCTGGATGTAATCACAAACTGAGAAGATTGGTTGAGGGAGGTCACCAAGACACTGTGCGTCCACTCGAAAGGAGATAGTGGCATGTGGGACGCTCTCAACACAATTGGGAGAAGATTATTTTGTGTTGCGACAGAAATATAATAAAATAAGGACCATCAAAGACCATCAGACAAGATGCTGTTTCACAAACACTTCAACAAGAATGCACCATCTCCACAGTGAAGCAGGGTGGTAGCAGCACCATGCTCTGGGATGACACCAGTTCCCACAGAATTAGTACTGTGATTATAGTAAAAGGAGCATCCAGGCAGTACTAGCCTCTAGAAAGTGAACATTGACGTAAACATTTACTTTTTGCATATTTAATAATTTGACATTAGTGTAAAATGTGTCATCAGTTTGGTATATATATATAAAAAAAAGGTTTTCATATCGGCATTGTGTTGAATGCATTTGCATGACATTTTGGCTTTAGCTCATTTATATGATCCTTTACATTCAGAAGTCTTGTTTCTCTACTGTTTTATATGTCGGTACTTAAATACAGTAAGTTGGCCCACAATCTGACATGGTTCGATACGTGGATACTGGTGTGCGTTTCACTTGCGGTTTATTTGCCTGGCAGCTGTCAGAGCTTAGGATTTCGCGAATAGCTGGTCGGGACACCCTGCATCAGTGCAATAAACTCGTCGCATTACAACGGGCCGCAGCTGCCTGACTCAACACATCTCCTGGTACACGTGCTGCAAGTGTCAAACATTTGTCTTGCAGGTGGATGTGAAGATCTTAATGTGTCAGAGCGATATACTGTACTTCTGTATAGTAATTCAACTTCCCTTACTAATACCTCAATAGGTTTGATGTGTGGAGTTTTATGTGACTAAAATGTGCAAATGCCACAACAGAAATCATCAATTCCTTGGCAACATAGTGTGATTTTCTTTGCAGGTATTGCAGCTCAATTCAGCTTTTGCACTTGGCTCAAATCTACACTGAGTAGCATTATCAGGTACTGTATGTTTTTTTTTGTTGGTTTACGTTCCTCTGATGTATGCTGTAATGAATGAGGGAGCAGCAGCTAAATAGTGTTTCTGAAAAAACACCAGTGACCCCCCCACCCCCCCCTCATATCTCAACTTTTGCTCTTTCAGTGGAAAGAAATCTTCCTGTGATGAAATTGTGCTTACACCGGCCCTGTCTGGAGTCGGGTTGAAAACCAAACAACTGACAGAGGAAAATGAAGATTTTGCCTCCCGTGACCGCTATCACCACTCCTCTGTCATCAGCGCCAACGAAATGGCGCAGGCTCCGTTTCACTGACGGATGTAAATGCAGCCTCAGTTGCTGACGTCCTGAAAACAAAATCCCCTGCCTTAAACTCATCCACGTGTTGTTTGATAGGCCACAATCTGTGCACTGTCATGAAGACCGCTGGAAGGGGTTACATGTGGTGGGTCAAGGAAACCTGGTCTGTAAACATATTTCGGAAATGAGGACAGCTCGGCTGTAAACGTGTTTTGAATGTGACATTGACTGAAACAAAAAAAGGTCACAAAATAAACTATAACTTTACAATGTGTTAATACTTTTCTGTCATACATTCTTCATACAACAGTGATGAAAAAATCATATCAACATGACTTAATTTATGAAATGTATTTTTAAACCATATCTCAAAATTTTGTTTCCTTGCTCTGACGTTACAACAGGGCGAGTTGCTGTATTTGATTATATATGATAAGCAGATAGTGTCTTCAGACAACGGGCTAAATACGTTCATTTTGCATGAGTAATTAATAGAATTTAGCAAATTTTGTGACATAACATGATATGAAGAGTCGTTCAGCGCTATAGCAACTGTCACTTTTAATACCGGCTCCCAAGGTGGAACTTTTCTTTCACGCTTGCAATTCCACCAAAACAGGGACCGCCAGAGGCTACAGAGCGCTGTTACTGCACATGCTCACCTCCTCCATGGTAAATAGTTCTTCTGCTCATACACAGCAATAAACATGGCAACCCCATAGTGGCATGACTCCCAGTCTAAGCGATAATAGTCGTTTTATTATCAAACTTTTATAATTGAGACCTGATCGTATCCAATTCATCATCCGTCCATACAAATGCCTGGTACTCTCGATTTTGTTAATGTTTATAATTTATTGTTCTTTGCACACATGTATGTGTGGTTTCATTAAAAAAAACGAGCAACTTCCCTCGTGGCCCTGCATACTATCTACATCGTTGTCAGTGTGTCTGCTGCCACAGTGTAAACACAGCACTTTTCTTCAATAGACAAGGTATTGTCACTTAAAACCTTGTGTAAACAAAACAGAGCTGTATTATTGAAAGAAAAAGAAAAGGCTAGATCACATTTTGGCATAACAAAGGCCATATTTATTGGATACATCATAAAGTTGTGCCTCAGTGAGAAAGAGACAGCAGCTCCTCAACGGTTTTTTTTGTACCTCAAAAGTAACGAATAACGTAAACTGAAGTAACTAACTCGTAATTAATGAAGTAAAGTTACTGCTGCAGGAACGCGTTACTTTACGACACTGTCTTCCGACACCTGCTGTGTGTGTGTGTGTGTGTGTGTGTGTGTGTGTGTGTGTGTGTGCGTGTGTGTGTGTGTGTGTGTGTGTGTGTGTGTGCGTGTGTGTGTGAGAGAGAGAGAGAGTGAGGAGGAGGAGGAGGAGCCCGGGCTCCTACGCCGTGATAACAGCCTGCAGCCCGGGCTCTGTTATCTTCCGTTCCCCGCCACCTGAAGCCGCGGATCTCCTCCGGACCTCCACCGGGATTTATTCGTTTCCTCTCCCCAAAACGTCCCCCAGAAGCCGCGGCGGCTCCTCCCATGGTGTCCCCGGGAGTCTCCCCGGCACTCACTGGAAACAATCGGCCGCCGCTTCGGGGCGTTGAGGATCATGGAAACGTGGTTTTTCGGTGTGTCTGTGGCGGTGCTCCTGCTGGCTCTGCCGGGGCCCCTCGGTGCGGGGACCCCCGATAACAACTCCAGCACCAGCACCACCACGGAGGGATTTTATCACTCAACGTCCACAGACGAACTCGGAAACTTGGAGAACAATTCAACTTCTTCCTCCAGCGAGAGTTTGTCTCCATCACAGAGGAGCACGCTGCTCTCTCTCAGTGCCGAGACTCCGGCTGCAGACCCCGGTAAGACCCGCTGTGAGAGGCCCGCAGAGCCCAGTGGGACCGATCTCAATCACGGTCTGCAAAGTGTATAAAACCAGCCCAAGAGAAACGCTATTATTCCTGATTAGCCTCTTCTGGTACCATAAGGATATTTGCATTAAGCCCAAGTAAAGGTTTCTTATTTAATGCATGCTGTTCTGGGTTAAAAAAAAAAAAAAGAAAAAAGTATTTCATTAAAGTATTTGATTAAACTTCATGATTTAAATCAATGAAACCACTTTAATTTGTTAGGTTTGATGGCCCACATTTAGGCACTGAAAACCCTTAAAACAAGCCCCATAAAACTCATTTATTACAGGGGCCACAGTATTCACAGTCGTGTTGGAGTCAACACTTTAGTTCTTACATTTCTTACAGCTTACATGCAATTGTAATATCTTTAATAAAACCTGAAGAAGTTGAAATTTACTGGGTAAAATTTCAGCATCATAACATTTTCAAGTATACCTTCTTGTGCAAAACAATCAAATGTCTAAAACCTCTTTTTGCAAACTCCCCCTCACCAAATGGTGATCTTCCTTCACAAGCTGTAGGGATATTGTTTGGCCGTGTCCAATGCTCTTAGTAAAACATAGAAATCCCCTTTCTTTAAATGAGCAACAGTAGTTATTTTTAATGGCAATAAAAATACATGTATGGCCTTTTTAATTTTTCATCACATTTAACTAAGTCCTCCGGCGGGCTGGTCTATCTGGCCAGTTTTGTCCCCCGGACTGTTTATATTTACATCATTGAAACATCTTCTTATGGTTATATTTGTCTGGACAGTAGCAGTAAAATTTCTTATTCCTACTTTTGAAAGGTTTTTATTGACGTCACGTCGATCACTTCAAATTACATATAGAATACGAATCCACAATTCCACATGCACTGATAGAAAGAAAAGCTCCCTTTTACCACAAATAAATGTACAGCAGAGTCACATTTGGAAGTGGCAACTTTCTGCTTTCAGCATCATCATACTGCAGACTTGTTGAGGGTAGAAAGCGCAGCGTCCTATCAGTCTAAACCCAAAGCAGCTTAATAAGAAAGGGGTTCAAGGTGACTCCTTCCAGCCTGAACTCTAAACTGAGCTCTAAAAGCAGCGATCTAAAACTGGGATCTGATTCCACAAGAGAAGAGCCTGATGATTGATGTCTTTCTGTCAGAGGGTCAAATAATGTCAACAAACGGCTTCATCACAGGGCTGTTTGAGGATTATGTCTACTAATTTAAGAACTAACTCAGGGGCGGCATGGCGCTCGTCTCCTAATCGGAAGGTTGCTGGTTTGATTCCCGTCTGGGGACAAAATAGTGCAATGTAAAGTGTCTTTATAAAACCCATGCATTATTATTATTAACTGTATTTCTCTATAAGCAATCAGTATGCATTTAATTGATATTGTTCACCATGATGCATTGAGTAATTACAGAGTAACTGATTAATCTCAGGCTCAAATGTAGTTCAAATGACCTTCCTTACCCCATCACAGCGGAAACAAATCCTTTTTTTGGATTTTTTTTTTTTTTGGTAATTTGCTCACAGGCAACCAAACAATTAGGACGGTGGCTGCATGCGGTCAACAGGCAGCCAGTTGCTCACGTCCGAGTTAATCAGACTCACAATAATCAGCTCAGATCTACTTCGGCATAAGAGGTGCTCAGATTGCACATTTCTGGAGTTCTAATCTCAGATGGAGGGTCCATGTACCTTTGACTCGTAATGTGAACCAGTCCCAGATGTATGTGGCGTCTTTGGTGAGGCAACCTTCATTCATCAAGCTGGTTCCCACTCACTTTGCCTCTCTGAGAACATTGTTTGCCCAGTCGGCAGTAATTGCTTACAGACATGCAAGTTAAGCCCCTGTAATGTTCTCCACATCTCTTCATCTTCACTCCGACTTGACTGAATGTGACACTTGTTTCCTGTTGAAGATCAGGTGCTTCTGTTGACGCCGACCTCCTTTCTTCACGTACTATTCTGACATGTGGGGAACAGATGCATCAAACCTGGCATATTTTTGTTTCCTTTCGTTTTAAAAGCTCAACACCAATTATAAAGAAGCAGTAGTCAAGCGTCTTGCTTTCTCATCTGTCAAGGTGTTGCTTGTACAAGACAAACAGCACCTGAAGGATTTTTTTTTTTCATTCCACCTGGTGAACGTTGAAGCAGGAGCACAGACGACTTTCATTTTCAAGCCTTAGCTCTAAACAAATCAGACGGAAAAAATTGTCCAATCATTTGTTGAGCAGACCCTAATACTATAAATTGAACCAAGAAGAGGACTAAACAAAACAAAACAAATAAGCCGTGGTTTCAGGGAAGCAAATTTCACATCTTGCCACTGGTATTATCATCTCCAAAAACAGCTATAAGATATTAAATAGCTGTAGCTATTGATACATTTAAAATGGCTGATGACAGTGTTACTCGGAAGGCTGGAAACATATTTATATTGTGTTGTTGTATAAGAATAGATATGTTGATTTATTTTAATTTGTACGGGTTTCATAAGGCTGCACTTCAGTAAAGGGACAGAATTGTCTCCCTTTTGAGGACGCTGTAGCTGTTTTGAACCTTTGCTCACATCACTGCAGTAATCTATGCATCAACGAAGCGTTGTGGCTCAAACCTGCACTATTGTCTTAATATGTAACATAAGTATATGAACATGAAATGCTTTGGATGGCTTTAGTTTAGTGAAATGTCAAATGTATATTTTGACAGAAGCTCCCTATGTATTGCGACTTGCTGATATATATATGGACATGAATTTTTGCCATTATGAGTTGCACATGTGGGGGGGGTGCTACATTTCAACATGCACGGCCTGGATTCACACATCCACACAATCATAGTGGGAGTTGCCTCAGTGCAGTTTCACGGTCGTAATGACTTCACACTGAGTGCTGCACAGATGCTGCAAAGGAAAGATAAGACTCAAATGATTCACTTTCCTCCGGACGAGTCCCCTCTGAATCGCCTCACCCGAACGTTCCGCTCCAAGGTGTCTGGTGATGAAGATAGAACGCGGTCCCCTTTTGACCTGGCTCATGAAACATCAGGCAGCTCATTCACAATTCATAAATGTCGGCTTATTATAGTGCTAAATGTGTTTGCCTAATATGTGAGCAGCAGAGTTCCAGAAGTACAACAGATGTCGGGAGACAACACTGACGGCCATGTTAACAGCTGAGAGATAAACAGCAGCAGACCAGGGAGTGTCCATCTCTGGTTGCCAACACGACGTTCCGGTCTGAGTTTGTTTGCCCAGACGGGATCCAGCGGTACGAAAATGAAATTACGAAAGAGGAAAAGAAAGTGTGGTGGCCCACTTTTCTCCGTCGACTCTCGGTGGGCTGACGGGCTGCTCTGCAGTTGAGCCCCTTGCCTCCATTAGCTGGCCGCTGCCGGTGCCTCTGGCTCTCATCCTGGAGAGGTGCTGTTGTTTCACTGCTGGAGTCCAGCCAGTCGAAATGCTGTCGGATAGCACAGTGAGTGAGTGACGGGAGGACAAAATCCCTTCAGATAAGAAAGATCTCACACACACTCCCATGCCCTGCTGACATGTGTTTAAGTACCTAAGAGCCTCTGTGCAGTCTGTGGGATACTCACCTGAACGCTGCCGTCAATGCGAGTACGAAATGGAAAATATGTACAGGACGTGTGTACAATTTATTATGTGGGCAGTTTTCAGCCAGCAAAAAAAATCTGATTGAAACCAGTAAATACAGTTAATTTGTAGACTGATACAATGTTTGGCCACAGTATGAATGAAATAAGAGTTAGTTTTAACATGTTTTGTTGTGTGTTAAGTGTTAAGTTGTGACAGTCTGAGCTTCAAAATATACCCAGATTGGTTTATTATGATATGATATATGATATATTAAAATGATTATAAAAATCAGTATTTTCATTCTATTTTCCTTTGACTGAAGTAAGTGATTGCTTGGATGTCCACATATTCTTGAAATGGGGATTGTATGAAACGGCTACCTTAAGAATTAAAGCAAATCATTTGTATTGAATGTTTAAATTGAGGCCTTGGTCTGAAGTGAAATGATTAACAAAGAAATCCAGTTTCTTTTTAGGTGTTCAAGGACACTTCAGGATAGGTTAGGTCCATTGTCGTCTGAGACTTATTGATTCAAACTGAAGCATTGTCATTGGATGCTTTGGCCAGGGATTTTTGTTGTGTGTCAAAAGTAAAAAGGCAAAATGCCAAATATGCATCTAAAACTACAGTGTCGACTGCAAGGCAACATTCTTTTGTTGGCATTCACTTCATGGTCTTTTTTGTGGGACTAAACAGTTGACAAAAAGACTTTGAAAACCAACACACACACACCTAGATCCGCTCCGACAGCTTTCTGCCGGTGCCCAGTGCTCACTCAGCTTTAGGAAGGAAGTGGCTGAATCCCAACAGAGACAGTCACCACCATATTTAGGACTTCAAGCCATTGTTAGAGTAGACGAACTGGCTGCCAGTTGTTCTCCACCCAAAGTAAAAAAAAAAAAAAAAAATCTGACAGCTTCTTGTCACTTTCTAAAGTCTGGTGGAGTCACATAGAGTTAGTAGAGCACCCTCTTGTGGCAGCAGCTCAAATGAATATAAATAAAATACTGGAAGAGGCAATTAAGTATCCAGTCAGTGCAAATACTTTTAGAGCAGGATGATAAACACAAGATGTAATAAGCTAGTTGTGTTTTCAATATCACTATGTCACTAACCGCTTGCTTTAGTTTACTCTATTCAGTTGAATCGCTTGTTCAATATCTAACTGCATCTCAATCAAGTGAAAAAAAACCGGAATGATTATGAAAATACTACTAATAATAATACTAATGATAGTAATAATGCATTTTTTCTGTTTTGCACTATACATTTGTGAATCTCAAAGTGCTAAAAACAACAATATAGGCTAAAAGCAGCAATTTAAAACACAAAGCAGTAGCAGAAATCAACAAGAGCTGCAAAATAGGAATGTTTTTAGGACCTCTTTAAAAGAATCAGCAGTTTGTGGAAATACTTTTATTCATAACTGAAAATGAAGTGACAAAATGATAATTAGACACAGTAAGCAGAAGAGATGACACAATACTTAAAACAATTCACAATTAATAATGCTGCGCTGCTATTTATTACTGAATTACTAACTTATTTGTATGTGTGGATGAATGGTTGTGTTTATGGACGTATGACTTATTTATTTATTTGTACTTTTAATCACCATGACAAGACAGGTAATGCAGTAATTTAGGAAAAGGCAACAGAAGTCTGAACATCTGAACATCGTCAGGATTCCTCTGAACATCACAAATCAAGAGATCCGTGCACATTTTAGTGTCGGAATTAACTTCTTTAGTTAGTTAAAAGTAGTAAAAGTATTTCAGTTGAAAAGATGGAATCAGAAATTGTAGATGTTCAATGCAATGTCATGTCTGTAGCGCCATATACAACACTTCAAGGCACTTTTTACAGAGAACTCTGAAAATATTTGTATATATCATGCAGTTTTGTTGTTTTTTTTTGGTTTGGGCCTTTTTAATCAGTGACTGTTATATAGCGCATCAGTTTAACTGAGTCTTTAAAATGATTTCAATGATAAAAACAGTTCTTGTTTATCGAAGTAACTTTTTGTCTCATTTCAAATAATTATTACATGTTTGTCTGAGGTATTGAGTAATGTTGTTTCTCTATTTACAGACACTCGGTGGACACAAACTTTTACAGAAACAAACAGCAGGTCCCTGGAGCCCATCAGTTTGTCCACTGAGTCACTCACCTCCATCCTTGTTACCACCACTGAGAGTAGCAGCAGCAGCAGCAGCAGTAGCAGCAGTAGCAGCAGCAGCAGCAGCAGCAGCAGCAGCAGTAGCAGCAGTAGCAGTAGCAGCAGTAGCAGTAGCAGCAGCAGCAGCAGCAGCAGCAGCAGCAGCAGCAGCAGCAGCAGCAAGGGGGACTGGGAGGACTTCACTAACACAGACCAGATGCCAGGCGTCTCCCATGCTGTGTCTTGGGAGGCCGTGTCCTGGATGTTTACAGGGGAGGCCCACATGCCCCAAGACAGCCCAGACACCACCCTCAGACTGGAGGACGCCTCAGCTTTGTCGTCACAGACGGCCGCCCTCACAGACAGCAGCTACACCACCACCATCGGCCGGGCAGGGGAGAGGACCCTCCTGTCTGTCACCTCCTCCTCCAACAACAGCACCTCATCTGCCTTCACAGAAGACTCTGAATCCCATCAGCCTCCCTCCACCGGGGGTATTCCGCCAAGGCCCGCAGAGACTGAGGAGTACACCCACAGCGCCCCGTCCACAAGGACTGATGGAGGAGAAACAACGAGCCAGCATGTGACCGGCTCATTCGGGGGGACCTTCACAGAGAGCGGGAGTCCAGTCTGGCCCAGAGAAACCCAGAGTTTAACTGAAGAACCTAATGCCACCGAGCATCAGCACACATCAGCGGAGTCTTCTGACTCGACGCCGTCTCTCCGGCTGACGGAGGCCAGCACTGACCAAGCGGAGGTGTCCGTTTCCTCCTCCACTCCTCCCTTCACCTCATCTGTGGGAGGAGCTTTCAATGTCTCAGGGACAGACCAGGGGTCCACCTCCAGTGTTGAGGCCTCCACAGAGTCCTACACTGAACTCCACAGCTCAAGCACCCAGGAGGACACTGAGAGGAGGTTTTCCAACACCAGAGAGGATGACGTGGGTTTGGGTCTGACTGCAGGGCCCTCGACGGTCAGCAGTAGCACGTCTGAAACAGATGAAGCTGTTACGGAAATGCCAGCGGTGGTTACTGATGCCTTTCTGTCCACCAGCCCTGTTACTGTCACAGAGCGGTATGTTTCATGCTAAAATAAAACATATACACATATAGTAGTAGCTTATTGAATTAACTTATTACAGTATTTTGAGTAAATACTTGGGGTTGCATGTAAAGCAAGTCCAACGAGGTTTGATTCCAGGTTCATGGCCTCCTTGTTAGTTGCCTTTTTGTCCAGTATGAGATGTGAGAGGCTTCATCCTGAAACCCCCGAGATAGTTGTTAAAGACAATGAATAAATGGATTGATAGTAAATTTATTTAATGCTAAATTAACTCTAGGTCATCCTTTTTTTTTGTGTGTAGAGGGAGTGAAACACTTGACAGTTGTGGTTGTCTCTTTACCAGATCCCACACGACTGAGGAAGACACCTTCAAAGCGACGCTCTTCACCACCACAACCGCCACCACTCCCAGCACCGCCCTTCCTCTCCTTTCAACCTTATCCTCAAGTTTGAGCACCACCTCGAGAAGCGCCACTGTCGGTTCTTCAACTGAAACCAGCGTCCCTTACACCGCTCGCTCGACTCCAGACGCTATCCTGGCAGCGCAGACCTCTACAACACAGGCCACTCTCCCTGCTTCACCCAGCCAAACGCAGGGATCCTACAGCGGGGTGGCCACACCCACAAACGCCACCACACTGCGGACTGAAACAAGCACGGGACCCGAGAGACTCACCACGGCTCAGAGCCAGTACATCACAACCGCCCCCGCCGAGAGCACGACGCGAGCTCCAGATGTGCAGCACACACCCATTGAACCGGCTGATAGAGGAACTACAGTGGTGGTGACCACACCGCCCACAGACGTCCAACTCCCCAAACTGCCAACATCACACTGTGAGTCGTCTTTAAACTTCAATCTTTCACGTGTGTGTGTATTCCTCTTTGCCGAAGTCACTGTTTGACTTCATTATGAATACGCAGTGTTGAAAGTCCAAAATCTTGCCTCAGAATTAAGTTTGTCGAATCAGAGTTTTATTTCAGATAATATATAATTAGTTTCATAATAAATAATTAATATTAAAAAAATCACTATGATGTCTACAGATTGTCTGAAATTGGCTGAGTGTCTCATACTTCTATAAATGTATTTAGATATTTGAAGTCTGCTCAAGTGATGACAGCGAAGGAAAACAATTCTTAATGTGCTCGATACTTGAGTAGTTTTAAGAGTGACAAATGTTTATCACAGAGAACCTGCATGTCCTCCTGCACTGCATCCTCACTGGACTCCTCTTCCCCTCCATCCTCAGCATTGATTTCCCTACATAGCTTTAATCCCTCTTGGATACATGACAAAACCATCACAACCTCTTCTCTCACTTACCCACCAATTTGTCCAACAGCACCCGTCTTTCAGATGCTCTCGCTCTCAATCTGTTCCATTGTGGTGGCTTCTGGTAAAATCCTCAATATCCTATATGTAAAATACTTAGGCTTGGGGTCAATGCAACTCTCTTTTCAACACACAGCATAGCTGGTCTCATACTTTTCCTACCAACCATTCATCGCTCTAATGCAAACCCCCATGTATCCAGGTTCAGATCACAATTTTCACAGCAAGCATCACAATCCATACAGAAAACCCATTTGAAGCAGCTCTGCTTGTGTGTTTTTAGGACTGGGTCATTTTTTCCTCCTACTTTTTAAACATGCAATCTCCCCTTTCTGAACTCCAGGGAACCCCTGTGTGTCAAACCCTTGTGTGAACGGAGGGATGTGTGTGAGCTATAAAAGCCATCAGTTCACATGTCACTGCCAGCAGGCATGGACGGGACCCACCTGCAGCCAGGGTGAGCTTGTATTCTTTATCCTGTTAAGTTACAGTGACTACCTTTGTGGTCAGTGGAGTTATGACGGCCTGCATGTGCTGTGTGTTCAGACGTGGATGAGTGCGAGCAGGATCTCTGCCCTGTGGGCTCCAGATGTGTTAATACACCAGGGTCCTTCAGCTGTGAATGTCCTCTCGGTTACGACCTTGAGGATGGACGCACATGCACCAGAGGTAATGCAGCTTTACATACAAGTATAGTCTGGACATTACTCCTTGCAAGGTTTTTTTTTTTTTATGTCTGGATTCACTGATGATGTTTCATTGTCATCCCAAAGCAAAGACATTCCTGGGGACGTTCAGTGTTAACAGACTCCCACATGACCACAGCAGCTTCAGGGCTGCCACCATGCATGAGATCCAGAGAGAGATCATTCAGCTGGTGAGACACAAGTCCATCCCACTGCATCTTCTCTGCTCATTTATGAGATAATCCCCAACAAATTGGTTTGTTTTATATCTGTCTGCCTGCTCTTGCTGCAGCTCAACATGTCGTTGTCAGTCCTCAGAGGTTACAGCCGTTCAACACTGAGCAACAGGTATGTTCATGCGATCGCTAAGCTATTAAAATTGTCTACATTTAAAAAAAAAAAAAAAAAAAATATATATATATATATATTTAAAAAAGAAATTGTTGTTTTATTTCCCACCGTTCATGACCTGAAGGATCCAAATTTTGGTGTTAAATATCAGATTATGTTTGTAGTTTCTAGTGCAAAAGTTACTCTCTTATGCATCTGAATGTGTGCAGAGACTTGTAATGTTATATAGAGTGCAAAAGTACGAGGCCAAACAAGTGCTCTTCGCCGACCTCAGATCCCCCCCCCACAGAGAGGAGAACGGAGTTCACATCTTGGCAGTCAACATGTTTACCATCTCCACTGATGTGACGACCGCTGAGGTCTACAACAGCATCCAGATGTCTCTGGGAAACTGCAGCTCGTCTCTGACCCACTGCCGGATGGTCCTGCACCACCAGCTCACCTACCACAGTGAGTACAGCCATCCGAGACCACGACAGAGAGTGTCATCACGACCTGTGGTGGTTTTGATTGATTTGATGTCGTTCACATGTTGTACAGCTGATAGGGGGGAAATTGAAGCTGAAGCAATACAGGATATTTCTCTCACCACCAGGGGGGAGCGTTGATCCATAAATGATTCTCTTCTCAGCCCTGGAGGGTGATGGAAATATCAGCAATGTCACTTCAGCGTAAATAAGCAGAAGTAAAAAACAGTTTTCTTTTCGATATTGATTAAATATTATATCATGTGTCATATTCTAGTGGAGAGTCTTTGTGTGGCTCAGAAGACTCAGTGTGACACCGAGCGCTCCACCTGCAGCGACAGCAGTGGCACAGCGTACTGCCAGTGTCTTCCAGGATACTACAAGCACAATCCCGAGGATTTGTCTTGCTTAGGTGAGCTCATTTTGATCCAGCATTTTATTTTTGTTTACCCCCCCAAAGAAAAACAAGCACTGGCACCCACGTCAGATTTTTTGCTTTATTTGGGGTAAACGTGAAATAAAAGCCTGACATGTGAAAAGAATGCAAATAGTGCTTAAATAACAAATGTTATGACTCAAACTTACAAAACAAACCTTTTGTTTCAGAGTGTGGAGACGGTTACAAGCTGCAAAATGGCACATGTGTTCCGTAAGCTTTGCTTCCTTTGTCGTTTTTTGTTTTGTTTGTTTTTTTGAATAATGTCACTGTAGTTTCATTGAGATGTTAAAATCAGATTCTTTTTCTACTTTATAGGTGTATGTTTGGATTCGGAGGCTTTAACTGTGGAAACTGTAAGTGACAGTAAAAGGCAGGTATAAAATCTGAAATGCTTTTAAAATGCGTGCTTTTTTGTAGAACGTTTGTGTTTTTATTTGACTGCAGTTTACAAGCTGATTGCTGTGGTGGTGTCGCCAGCAGGAGGCGCCCTGCTCCTCATTCTCATCATCGCTCTTATTGTCACATGCTGCAAGTAAGACAGCTTTCACTGTTAGCGTGAAAATCCCCATTGTTCTTAAAGTCACACAGCATCGATTAACTGATGTAATAAATGAACTATTGAAATGTTTGCTCTTTCAGACGAGACAAAAATGATATTAATAAGATCATCTTCAAGAGTGGAGATCTGCAGATGTCCCCGTACGCAGACTTCCCAAAAAATAATCGGATATCCATGGAGTGGGGCCGGGAAACCATCGAGATGCAGGAAAACGGCAGCACCAAAAACCTACTGCAGATGACTGACATCTACTACTCAGTAAGTCAACATCTAACTGTTCTTCTCTCTCTTTCTTCTTAAAACTCTCTTTCTGTGTACGAATCCAGCCAAATCCTGTCATTATACCGAAGGAAACTGTCTGTTGAGGGCAGCGTCGCAAACTGTCCTTTCTTTCTGTTCTGTCCATCCCAGCCCGCTTTACGAAACGCAGATCTGGAGAGAAACGGCCTGTACCCGTTCACGGGCCTGCCAGGCTCTCGCCACTCATGCATCTACCCCGCCCAGTGGAACCCGTCTTTCATCAGCGACGATTCAAGGAGACGAGACTACTTCTAATAGCCCCATCTTATACACATACACACACAGAAAAATACCACTTCTTATGTTGACAATTGAGGTGTGTTGTGATGGTTTTCTATCATGAGGGACGACGTTAATGTGCGAGCTGCATTGTTTTTGAATAGGCCAATATTGTTCAGGGCTGCACACGAAGTATGTTTTGTATATGTGTGCATTTGTGTATGCATGGATGCGTGTGTGTGTGCTAGCCACATCCTATGGAAGTAAATATTTCTTTGCAAGTAAAATGTGTTCCCGTGTTGCCATTTCAGTGTTTTTTTTTTGCATGTTAAAGCTCATTAACCTCAAACCCATGTATGTTTTACAGTGCTGCTGTAGTGTCCTGTGTGTTGTTTCAGCTACTGATTCTCATTTGCTTTGGTTTATATGTAAGAAATCCATCGCAGTTACATCTTCTCTGTTGCTCGCGTTGTCGGATTAATGTTGTGACTGATTGGTATTGCGGTGCAGATTTGTTTGGAAAAATTTGCACAATTGTATTCTCATGAGTGATATGGAAAAACACAATACACTGCACTAAAATAGGACATGCAGTAACACGTCCAGAACATGCAAACACACTAATACTGTAGTTCACTAAGTGCTGAAATGAGACTGTGTGTGTGTGTGTGTGTGTGTGTGTGTGTGTGTGTGTGTGTGTGTGTGTGTGTGTGTGTGTGTGTGCGTGCGTGCGTGCGTGCGTGCGTGCGTGCGTGCGTGCGTGCGTGCGTGCGCGTATGTGGCGTGCGTGTGTCAATGCTGTGATTTGCAAATATTCCGTTTCTTTTACATTAAAGAAGTGATGGAACATTAATCTAAAAAATCAAAACACTGAAGGATGCACAACAGAAACTGAGGAATGACTTTGCGATGTAATTTCAACTTTATTTATTCAAAGTATGTCTGCCTTGGTGACATGTAGCATCTCACACATACACACTGGTCGACTTTACAAGGATATACCTGTGGATTTAAGTGTATGTGTGCCTCAGTTTGTGTGAAAACAAGGGTGTATATTTGTAAGTATTTTCATTTGTGAAGTACCAGGAACTGTTGATGAATATTTGAATGTAAAGATGTATTATAATTAGCTATTTCTGCATTGGACTGAGATTTTTATGTGCGTTTTGTTGTTATTCTCTGTTTTAATGGTCTGATTCTGGCGTTTTAGTCAGACGTGTTTATTTGAATAAAAGTATTGCACAGTATAGTGGTCAGTTCTTTTCTTTGCCACATTTTTGATAATTCAACCAAAAACAGCTGTGTAAATACACTCGACCAAAATATGAATGCAACACTTTTATTTTTGCTCCCATTTTTTCCAGAGTTGAACTCAAAGTTCTCAGACCTTTTCTATGAACACAAAAGGCCTATTTCTCTCAAATATTGTTCACAAATGTGTCTAAATCGGTGTTAGTGAGTGCTTTTCCATTGCAGAGATAATCCAGCCACTCTACAGGTGTGGCAGATGAAGATGCTGATTAGACAGCAGGATAATTGCACAGGTGTGGCTTAAGCTTGACACAAAAACAAAGATGGCACATATTAGGTATGTATATTATCTGATTGTCATTTTTCAAGCTTCTTATTAAAGCTACAAAGTGAAACATGTCCTATGGAGACATTTCTTTAAGGGTTCTGCAGTATGGAAGCTGACAGGTGAGGTGTTACGTTGCAGTGCCTCTCTTTCCTCTGCCGTGGCTACGCTTCTTTCCATTGTGGTAACAACCGTTCTGGCCCATTTACCAGTGGATCCTGGTTTCCAATGAGACCTCTCTATAAGGCTTGTGTTGAAGAGACCTCAACACACTGCGATACAGGACCTACCTTTTCCAAACCAGCGATGGACTTCAGACTTGTGAGTATGGAGGAGGAGACCTTCGTACTGGCTAATGGTCCTTTTGTCCTACTTGTCGCTGCTGCAAACATCTTCTATGGATTGAGCTTATTTGTCAACAGACGAAGACTCAAGCCTCTTGTGAAAATCCTTCTTGGAAGTACGATCTGGTGTGCCATTATCTATAGCGGCTCTACGATTGTACTATACTGTATGCCGAAGGATCAACAAAGCCGGCTTGTGTTGTGGACAATTGTGGTTCACTGCACACACAGTAGCATGACATGTTATGTTTGTCAAACCTTCTACCACTACATCCATATTGTGCCTGCACGGAAAGCTCTCTTCGTATGGATAAAGAAAAACATTGGGCCCATCATCTATGTGACTTTGGTTAGTCATGTAGTGCTATTTACAGTGACTGATGCATTCGCTCTTGTAGAGATGATGCATGACGTCAAAGCGCTCACTTATAACAATTATACACATACTGAACATAAAGAGGAAACGTTTTACAAAGGTCTCACATGCTTTATCATCACCCAACTTTTTGTCCTCCTTGGTTTCTGGACCATGATGGTTTCCAGCTTTTCCACGGTCCACTACCTGCAGAGACACATGAGAAGTATGGCAAAGAGTGGCGGCCGCCTCACCACTCCATTGTACCGAAGTCAGATGATAGTCGCCATCACTGGGATTGTGCAAGGACTGGTCAACATCTTATTCTATGCTCACTATGCCGGTCTGTCACTCATCTATTCCGTCTTCACAGAGAATGTATTGAACACTCAGGTATGTTTGACAGTCATCACAGTGTACTTCTCAAGTAGCACAGTCATTCTGGGCATCGGTCAGGCCACAATCAGGCAAAGTGCAGCTGTAGTGTTGAAGGCACTGAAAGCACGATGTGTTCTTGGCATGGCAGCTCATGATGTGACATCACACTCCAGCTCCAACTGACATTATGTGGAATAGTTAAACTGTTGACATGATTTAAGTCGTTTCTGTAGCGTGTGAACTTAATTAATTTAATTTCATGTTGTACATGCAACTTAAAAAATGTGGTGTGTGCAATCGTATAACTGTGTCCCATGCATAATATATTGTCTGTATCCTAAATATATTAATTTGTGATTTGTTGTGTGTCTTTTTTTTTTGCTATTAGAATTAACTACTGCAATTTCTTTTTATTTTTGTCATGCCGCATGTTGACCAATTTCATGATGGGATTTTCATGTGACACAAATGACTCAAGGATTCTTACACGGCAACTTGTTGGAAAAATTGTAAATCCGTGTGAGTTCAAATGTCAGATGCATGAGATGTTTTTTTTAGCCCACTGGGGTGTCTTTTATACTACACTTATATAAGCTGAAGTATTGTTCTTTCGAATAGGCTTATAAAGTCGATTTTCGTTCCACTATCAGTTTCACAGAATTTTACTCCTCGTTTGCATTGATGTACAAATTACATTTATCAACCATGAACGATTGTCATTAAGTACACCTGTTATATAAACACTCTGAAATGTATGAGTAATTAAATATTGGTGTTTTCATTCACTCCCTTTACTTTTTCTTTCTTCATATCAAATTGTGCATTTAGGCTATACTAAGTGATGAATTGCCACATTCAGCTAAGTGTTATTTTGATTGAAAGAGTAGATTTCAAATACTTCTCCCACAACCGTGGGTATATAAGTACAGTATTCAGAATCCGGTTAGAAATCCTAAATATGGACAACAATCATTTAGGACTGTAAATGAATTTGCACTCTGTGGCCAGCAGAGGTCAAACTATTCAAGATGTTCCCTTCACAACTATCGGACACCTGATAGTTTAATTTAAAGTTATTCTTAAACCCTACGAATTGTATAAAACCGCCATTAATCAATGTTTCTATTTTACACTGTGGACTTATGAAGATATTTTAGAATTTTGCATCTGTGGTCTTTTCAATTTTTAAATCAAAATGTCTACAATTACAATTACCATTACATTTCTTACTCAATTATGGCGAAAGTAGGTTTAAAAAATATTCTTGCAAAAGTGCATTTACCAAAACTGCTTATACAAATAAAACACCTAAGTTAAAAGCATTTATCATGTGTATTGTATAATTTCTGGCGTTCATTAACAACAGTGATAAAAACATTTTTTTTCACAGGATCTAGTTAAAAAAAACGAGACAGCCCTTTCTTACATAACTTATTCATGTTGATCAAGCAAGATCTTTCTTTGTTTAAACTGAGTATTTTTTTTTACATGAATAATAAAATCCCATTAATTTTGTCTTTGTATATAGCCATTCCATGGGTATTATAGTGGTTGAAGTTTTGAACTACAGAATGAAATACAGTCTAGATAAGATCTTTTTCTGGGTGTGAATGAATTTAATAAAAATCCCAATGTTTGGGGGAAAAATCATATTTTTTTTAAATATTTTAAATACTAGATACGACTTTATTGTTGATTTCACAGATTCAAATAAGTTGAATTTACTCCTCGGATTTATTTTTCACAGTGGACAATCAGAAAAAGGAAAATAAACTAAACATGTTTGAGTCGCTCAGAGCATAGAAATGTCCCAGCTTGTGTTTGGGACATGAAGGCATCAGCAGTGGGATCCATCCCCTCGTCTGTCAGAATCATTTCGGTCTCCGGTGCTGCTGCTGTTCTGCTGCGGTGGAGGAGGAAGAACGAGATGACGGCAAACCACACTGGAACTCACGGTTTCCTGGAGGGAAATTAATTGATTGTCACTCTCTATGGCAAATCGGACGTATTGGAAAAAGCAACGGTTTACCTCCTTGTCAGGTGAGTACGGATTTCACCGTGGACGTTACGTTTTCGTATAACTAAGTTCGTATTTAACGGCTAACTTATCTGCATTTTCCATATTTGATTAGAGCAACTGACATTTAGTTTGCCAAACTAACCCGTAGTATATTTTTTTTCAAATATTTTGCTCCTATTACATGTCTTCAAGTCGGAGCGCCTGTAATTGGTTTTTTCAGTTCTTACTCCCTAATGATACTGTTAAATGCAATAGCTACCTGTGAATAACTCAGAATTTATTTAGGGATAAATCGTAAAGCTACTTGATATATCTACCTGTTCTTAAATTCATTAATAGTTAGGATGTGTACACACAGCTGACTTTACTGTGCACTAACGATTGAGCCCTTAGTAGGAACCTGCACGGCTTAACAGTTGGTAGTAATTCATATTTAGTTCGTATTTAATGATTATAATTGTCAGTTGCTCAGATTAAATATGGAGACTGTGCATAAGTTAGCATTTAAATACGAACTCATACTAAATACGAACGACTAGTAACAGTTGAGCCGTGGACGTTACGATGGTGAAAGTATATTAATTAAAAATACAAGGCACTATTGTGACACTGAATCTGTGTTGCGCATGCGCATAACGGTTTACTACTGCTTATTTGCAAATTAAAATTACTGAAGGCTAGTAAAACTGTTGAAATATCAACTTTACCAAATGTATTTATTCAAAAACTAACCCCTTTGAAGAAGATGCAACTTTCTACTTTCTTTCTTCTTTTTCTTTTTCCTCTTTTCCTTAATGCTTGTTTGGTTTTCGTGTTGACATTATGTCACTACAAAGAAACATTTTGAAAAAGCAAAAACAACATCTAATTGGCTGTCAGTGTAACACTGCTCACAGTAAAGCTGACTTGGTAAATATATAAAATACAGATCTGAATGTAAGAAACGGCATTAGATGAAGGTTCATAGATCTGATGTATGATTAGTATTTAATCAGATCTGCAACTCGTAAAATAACCCTAGTAGATGCTTTTCAAGGCAATGTGTAATTTTTTTCCCCCAGTCTTTCTCAATAATTTTATCAGTGTCATTTTGCCCCTTTGCAATGTTTCATTGTTCGTATTCTTGTTTTAACTGCATTGCTGCTATATTTTATTAGAGTAAGTTGGCATTGGTAGAAAAAAAATCAGCCAACCTGTGTTCTTCTTCCTGTCAGATCCTTTTAAAGCACAGTGTGTGAAGCATCCTGCCAACACTGTCTTCAGCATCAGGGGTTCACACAGGGCTATGGCCCCAGCCCTGACTAAAATCCTGAATAATCGCCATGGGCTCCTCCTGTCCTCACCTCCTGCCCCCGTCAGAACTGTCTCAAATAAGAGAGCCATGTGCATTGCCGAGCCGGAGCCTCACGCAACATTGACGGAAGATGGAGACCTGCAGACGGTGTGGCCGAACCTTTCCTCATTTCAGTGTTTGGAGTCCTGTTCCCATTTGAGCCTCTTGAATGTCAGTGTCAACCCGGTGCTTTCTCCATGTCGGAAGGCATCTGCCAACAGCCAGTGTGAGACAGACTCTCTGCCTAGTCACAGTTCCCTCGTCCAGCGCTTTTCTTTTAATAAAGGCCAAAGAAATGTTCAAGCAGTGTGCTCGGCCTTCCCAGGTGTACCAGGCATGTTTTTACCCCCTGCTCGTGAACACAATAGCCAAGAGGCTGGTGTGCAGCGTGAACAGAGTGCTGCTCCTGAATGTAGGCCAGATGGTGGTGATGTGCATTATTCCTCTCTTACCTTCAGCAGTGTTTATCCTTTGTATTACCATGAGGACATTAAGTCCCAGAGCTCCGGTCCCTTGTTTGCAAACCCAGCTCCACCAACACAAGTGAAACAAGTGGCTGGGGCTGGCTGTCCTCCTTCAGCTCCATTGCAGCCTTCTATTGGTTGGAGGACTCCTGATCAGCTGGCATCCACAGCTGGGGTGCAGGATGCTCTTGAGGAACAGCTGTCCAGACAGCCAGGGCTAAATGATCGAGCTGGGAAGCTCCAGAGGAGACTGCAGGGCCTGCTTGGAGAACAAGTTGTGCGACACTGCAGTCGGCAGCTGGAGGGACTGAAAAGGAACCCTCAACATGGAAAGGTCTTTCTTGGCGTCTTGGCCCCAGCAGGCCCCGATGTACTACCTCCACAAGTACGCATCGTACCACCATTTGATGCAAAAGAGCAGTCCAAACATTTGGGTTTCTTCAGCGAGGTGGAAGAGTTTAGCCACCGCAGCCAGCTGGTGCTAAGTGACCTGCAGACGGCCCTGGACTCTGAAGCCACGGCCAACAGCAGCTCAGATGAGGAACCAGAGGAGAATGGTGGCAGGACTCCACCCATGTGAGTAACCATGTCCAGACTTCTTTCCACTTATACAATGCAATGTCATTCAGTAGATCACCATGTCAATAATAATACTTTCAGTTTATCTTGAGATTGTGAGGCGGCTTCATTTTGGCATACTCATGCGACCGATCCATTTTTAAGGTTCTGTGGTTGTTGATTAAGCTTGACTGCAGGTTTCTAATGTTTCGCATTAGTCATCTACATACAACAATGAGAACATGAAAAGGCCCTCTCAGTATAATGCTGTCCGCCTACACTCCACCATAAGCTATAATCTAAAAAATGATTAGATAATCAGATAATCTCAATTAAAAGCACAATTAATACCTTTCTTTAAAGACCGAATGTATGGCAGTGCTGTTTGACTGGATCATATTGTACAAATGTACCCAGTAAAGAAGTCAGTAAGCATTAAGCTGCATGGTTTTTGGGCTAATATTCAAAATAATTGGTATAAAATGTTTGTGTTTTACAAGCTGTATGTCCAGCTTGCCTAATAGAGAACACTGCTTTTCAGAAAAAAACATTTTTACACTTTTTTTTTTTTTTTTTTTTTTTTTAGTTTTGTACTGCTTTATCTGTGCTTCCCCCCCCCTCCAGGTTTGTGTGTTTTAAGAAAATGAAAACAAGTCGGATTATTTTTGTGAAATGAAGCAGTTGCTTGTGAAAACAAGACCACACAAGACTTGGAACCACATATTTGACTTTTTAAGGTCAGATAAATGTAATCTTTCCAGCTTCAGATTTTTAGGTATTCTGCTGAAAGCGAATGTAAAAAATTCCACAAATGCAGCTGCCATCCCATTGCCAATGCAATTGTTGTACTTTTCTTGGATTTGGCTTGTTGGAATGTAGCTGCTTTTCAGCTGAAATCTCTGGCCTTGTTTTCATTCACAGAGGTGGATTCCCCACTCTCGGCATCCAGTTAGTTCAAGGTATTGAAAAGAAAGCGTTCGTACTTTCTATGCTATTTAAAAAAAAAAAAAAAAGGTATCATACAGAACTACAATTGGCAAGAGTGACACAAGAGATCATTGCTCAGTTTTGTACGTCAGGCTTTGGAAAGTCAGCTGTGTGGGTGTGTGAGATCCACAGTGCCTCCACAGTGTTAGTTGTTATGCTTGGCCCTCAGTGCAGTTTACAGTGCAGGCTGTTGTGAGTACAAGTTCGGTCCTCCCTGCCGTGGAGAGTGTTATGACATTTTTTTAAGCAATGCTCATACCTTTCTCTTTCCATGGTGCAGTCATCACACATTCAACTGACTCAGCCGCTCTCTTTACCCACAGGGTAGGAAATAAACACCAGGTTTATAGCAAAACTTCACAGCCTTTCTGTGGCATTGTGCTACAGCTCCTGCTCTTCCTGGAGAGAGTGCTTTTGAAGTGATATGCTTCGTTTCTTGCTAAAGGGGCAGCAATATTTTCTCAGATGTAGGAGGGGGGAAAAAATGCAAACAGATATATTTTTGGCACAGACACTTGACGGTGTCACCTTTTTATAGGAAAAACTGCTCTCTACACAATCAGTGCTCTATGTGATGTTCTGTAACCCCTTTAAAAACCAGGACATCCCAATTGAGGGGTCAGAATGAAAGATTAAAAAAGAGGCACTCATCATGTAAAAATCGAATCATCTTACGTATGAAAGTGAACTAAAAAAAAACCTCAACGCCAAAAATATATAAAACATTCTTCCATGGTCCAAGCAACTGCAGCACCAACCAATTGATTTACCAAATACAAAACTCCACGTAGCAAAAATTTGTCAATCCACTCACCACATTTCCAAAGTTTGCGCCCTGCCACTGTGTTCCACACAAATTCTTCAACCAAATAAAGCACACTCCACAGATTAGGTTGTGATTGTTGGCCTGTGTATCATACAAACTGCTGTTGTTTGTACAATGAGTACAATGAGGGTTTTTTTTTTTTTTTTTAAGAAAGATGTAGCTTTTTTATTTGGGTGGCTTTTTTCTATGCATTTTTGCAATGCACTTTGTATGTGTCTGTGTTCGTATGTGTGTGTGCACTTGTTTGGTTGTCTTAGAAGTGTCAGCTTGCCCTTTGTCCGAGTCTCATCTCCTCCTGTACGTAACAATGCCGTGCGCTCCATCTCTAAACCTTCCCTCGGGACTTTATATGCCAAGTTGCTTCTCAAAGAGAGCAGCTCCTTCCTGGGGAGGGGATTGTTCATCGGTGTTCGTTAGAAAATGTGGAACTAGTAAGACTTTATTATTATGGCTGTGAACTTGTAAAGCAGTGGTTTGGCTTTTTAAACCACTTGTTCGCATGACTTCAGTTCTGTTTTGGTAGCCGTCTTTAAATATAGAGTATGGGAGTATTTGTGAATGGCACACCCAAAAAACCTATTGCCTTTGCAAGAAATAAGCAGATCAAGCAGAAACACTGCAGCTTTTACTTAACAATATACATATTGGCAGTATAACTAATGTATTTGTGTGCAGTTTTCAGACCTCCATATTAATAGGTTTAAAGCAGCCTTTCTCTCCCTCTGTCCTTGTCTCGCCTAATGCAAGGCAAATATTCCTGGAATTTTCTCATTATACAGTTGGAAGGAGCCGGAGGGCAGCCAGGTCTCATCATTGTCTGTAGAGGAAAGAGTGTGCCTACTATTAAAAAAAAAAAAAAAAAAAGATATTATATCAGGGTTGAGTGAAAACTCGGTTAAAAGCCAATTATTGGTCCCCACTTTTAGCTCTGAGTTTAAATTTTTCACAACCATGAACTCTGTGGTCTTGTGTTCAGGCAGGCAAACTAAATTTGAAGTATATGACTGAACATGGTAACAGTGGAATAGCGGCCTCATGATATCAAAGGGTTTGGAAAGTACTGTGTGTGGCTACTCGCTGACCAGCTTAACCTTTCCCTCTCCTACATCCTACATCAGAGTGTTTGATGTGGAGATCCCTCCCTGTCCCAGCCAAGGTCCAACAGCACTGCCATAGCAACTATTGCCCTGCTGAAGTCAGCCAAACACACACACACGCACACACACACACACACACACACACACACACACACACACACACACACACACACACACACACAGACGCAGAAAGAAGATAAATGCTAACTGAACAGTCTTGTGCCATGGAAACACACACACACACACACACACACACACACACACACACACACACACACACACACACACACACACACACACACACACACACACACACACACACACACACACACACACACACACACACACACACACACACACACACACACACACACACACACACACAAATCAGCAGTGATTTCTTCTGTGGCCTAGATAGGCTTTTGTGCTTTAGTAAAAATTCACCCCCTGCTGTGAAGATGCTAAACAATTTACATGCCACACAACAACATGGCTGGGTAAAATAGGCCAAATGTAGGCAAAGCTTCAGGACAATTTTCTAAACTTATTGTTACGCTCTGTCTTTGTAGGTTTATTCTAGTTCCTCTTCTCTTTTTGTGTCACTGCTCCCCCTTGGTAATATTCACACATTTCTTCCCCTTATCAAGAATTTCCATTGGTGAATATTTAGGCTTTCATTTAGTTGTGTTACCACATCGAGTATCCTGATATGTTTACTTATTCTGGCTAAGATCCATGAATCTCGACTTCTTTTCTTGTGGTGTTCTGAAGTGGATGTAACATTGTAGTGCTAAGACTTGGTTGTAAATGTTTGTCATGCTGTCATCTATCACACTGCCCTTCATTCCAAAATCAGCAGCACCTGTGAGAAGCAGTGGCTGGAAGAAAGAGCAGAGCTGGGCAGCAGATGGAGCTGGTTGGAAATACAAATAACAGAACTGGAAGGGAGAATACAACAACTGCACGAAGTCCACAAACGCATACGCTCCAACAAGGTGAGCTAAAAGTCAACTACCTATGTCGGTTGACACCTACTAACTAATTGATGGGCTTCTGTTATATCATGATACCACAAGCCGAGTTTATATGAAATAAGGTTGACCTGTTATCCACATAGATCACCACCCACAGTTAGGCATGCATGCAAAAGTGTGAATTACTGTTTTACTGATTTTGCTGCTATTTAATGCAATACATCTTCGGTCAGAAAGGTTCTGGACTTGCTGGGACCTGCAGGTGGGGAAGTGTTGGTCTTTAATTTTTTTTTTTTTTGGCAGCTGAAGAGTGAATAATGCTCCAATCAATAGCTGACAAAATGTTAGAACTTGATTCGGCTTGATTTTTCTCATCAGTCCGACCATTCCACGGTTTTTCCAATGATCGCGAAAATATTTTAATCCATATTCAGTTACACCCATACTGTTTTGTCAAAAGGAAATATCCACTGCTTACTACCATATTCACATGAAAGGAAATCATACTTTTCTTTGAAGGTTTAGATATCAGTCACAGTGCATATTACAGCTTCATGAATCAGAGTGGAAATATCCAAAAGAAATGTGGCACAACCACCATGGTTGGCTGGTGATGATGAATTAAACTGATAATGGCTTAACTTGTGTTATTATTGTGTGCTTTTTCTTAGTGTGGTGTGGTGCTTGCAGATTCCCAGCCGCACACTGACCGGCAGGTAAAACAGTCCTTAATGAAGGGGATTACAGGTTTATCCTGCGCGGGTTCTGATGCAGACAAAGAAGCCTGCAGCCCGAGGCGCCTTCTGCACAACATAGAAAGACAGGTAAATGGACGGACTGATACACACACACACACACCTGCATAAGAAGGCATTAGAGAGAAATTAAGAGGATTACAGATTGGTAATTTCATACACTTGCCAGGAGATTATCCTGTTGTTTCTTATCTTTATTTTGAGTGTTTTATTTAAACCCCACTACAGATTAATAAGTCTGTAATGTTATGACCCAGTGTTAGTGGAAGGATAAAATGAATAAATTACAGTATGCTTAGTACTTGGGTTGTATGTTATTATGCTACATTAAAGGCTCCTGGTGGAATGAATGAAATCCTGGTGTTCAGCACTGTATATCCAGAGATACACAGCTCAAAGCACACATTGTATATGAGACCGCTTTTACTAAAAAAAAAAAAAAACAAGCCCAAAAAAAATCGTACTTTTTGCATATGCAAGAATAAATCCTCTGAGGAAAAAAAATAAAGAATGTTTTCTTTACCTTTTTAAAAAAAAAAATTCTACTTTTTTTCTTTGGTCACATTAGTTAGAAATAATCATCCACACTCATTGAACACAACACTACAATTGAGCTGAAAAAGACCTTTGAGGTGGTGAGTAAACATAATTACAAACATTACAATGAATTCAAAATACTGTCAACACAGTGTGTGTACTTTGGTCGTCACCTTCCTTTCATTTAGAAAAAAGAAATGTTGATTTATCTACAGCTTTTGTTTTGCTGAACTAATTCCTAAAGGGTATGTGTGCGTGTGTGTGTTTATTGCAGAGTGCCATTGTTAACAGTCTGATGCTACCGCTCAGCTTTTCACCGCTCTTAAAACAGCCAACCAGCCGGAAAGGCAAGAGGACCGTCACCAGGTAGAGAATATGACAAGAATCTTTGCTTTAATGAGCAGAATTTAAAGGATGTGTTCCCAAATTTTACTCTTAAAATGTTTGTGGAAAAAAGAAAAGCTCAGACCACAATAGAAGACAAAATGTTCCTTTCAAGCAGGTTGAATTTAATCATTTGGACTACACATTTTGTATACTTTTTGCACACAGAAACAATTGGTGAATTATTGCTGAAAGCATGCTTCCTCACATAATATATTAATAAAACAGCTTGTTTCTCCCATCAATACTCCACTCATCTCTTCCGTTTGCCTTCATTTAACTCCCTCTGTTTGGCTGTGAAAGCCACATGAATAAAAAGCATTCTGTTTGTTTATTCATGTACACTAACAAAGGAGTCCAAGTGAGTGTCATCAGTTTGTACTGTTACTGGCAAACATCTTAAGAAACGTATGGCTTGAAAAAACCCTGACAATCCATGGCCTCTTCTGATCTGCTCCTGCAGTGGTCAGAGAGGAGACGTTTTATTGCCCAAGCGCTGTCAGAGACTGACCAGCAGGAGGCTCTTCAAAGCAGATGTGTCAGGCGGGTGTGCCCGTACCCGACCTCTGGCCTCTTGCGACAAGCCCAAACTATTCATGTTCGACTCACACAACTCCAGCAGCCTACTGGTAGGTCATATGTAGATGCAAGTGAATCCTTCAGTTTAAGTCATCTTAACTCCATGTACTATTCAACCAGGGTTTGATTTATGGACGGTATGTTTCTAACCATGGGGCGGGAAGAGTAAAAGATTGGATCTCCAACTGTTGGGGTCCTTTGTATACGATAAAGACGTATTCGACTTCTTGCAGTCGCGTTCATTATCAATGGATTCATTCAGCATAAACAGTTTCTTGTGATTGTGACATGTAGGAACCATGCAGAAATTACTACTTACCGTGAAGGAAAGTATATGTGCAGTGTGTGAGTTTGGTCGACTGAGTTTCTCTGTGAGGAATCTTCTGTTTTATTCGAAGTTGAATTTCGAGAAACCTTTATTTGTCTAATCTGCTGATTATCTAGCTAAACTAAAACACCCCCCAGAAGAGGAGATGCGTAGGGATCCTCGTGATTAGTCAGTTGCACAATGAGACATTCATGCATTAATTGATCAGCACAAGATGTATTAGATGATCCGACGAATTAGTATTTTTGTTCTTGTATAAGGCCCCTTAACCGTTCTGCAGCCACTTGCGACATAGTTGGATGTGAAGTCAGAGATATATCCTCCCACAAACCCAGAACAGTACTTTCCTCCTTAATATGAAAACAAGGCAGCATGCAGGCTGGGTGAGGAAAGATACTGAAGTTTCAATTCCAGGCTCAGTTTATTTCCAATTATGTGCCTGCTGCTTGCACAGCATCCACTGGTATCGGTGTGTGAATTTCTGTGTTAAAATGCTTTAGATCACTAAAAACGGCAAATACCATAAATACACTGTTTGTAGTATAGATACATTTTGCCTGCACATTACAAATTGAAAGGCTGATGATAGTTGTCTGATTTATTACCATTACTCATGGATTTATGTGAAGCTTAGTTTCAAAGCAACTTGGTCTCGGGCAGGCATTAGCGCTGGAATGTCATATCTCTAAAATAGATCCTCCAAATTAAACAGGAATTAATGTTAAAAGCCGGACACCTGCTTTTAATTAAACGATAATATCTTGTGGGGTAAACAGAAGGTAGAATGTTAAAGGTCCAGCGTTGGCTAATCAGACAGTAGTTTTCACAACCTTCATGAACTCGAATCAAAAGTTCGAACTCACATTTCCATTTCCTTACAGTTTCAAATATCAGGATGCTTTTGGAGCCCTGACACCAGATTATTGATAGACTTTTTGGCTGCACACTACTTATCTGAATATGCCAGAGCTCATGGCCATTGTGTAGACCGCCACTGTTGTATTTTAACCTGATTAAAGTATTTTAATGAGTGTGCTCTTAATATTTCAACCAAGCATTAAAGTAAAACAAAATCGATATCGTTTGAAGACACTATAAACAATGCACTGCTGATACATTCTTCTCTTTCTTGTTTTCCTGCTCTAGGACTCGACAAACTCTGCATCGACCCTGTCCTTTTGCCTCATGCCATCTTCCTGGTCATGTCGCTCTTCTTGTGATTCCGGAGTCTTGTGTTCTGATCTGGACTGCAGCAGCGTCTCCCCTTCATCGACCTCCAGATCAACAGGTCATCCAGTTCTCTCTCTCTGTCTCTCTCTCTGTCTCTCTCTCTCTCCTTTACATTTGTCTTTATGAAAATTAATTTGTTTTAAATAAGTAAATAGTCACATGCATAATTTAATGAGGCCTTGGAAGCAAGCCTTTACTACATCTTCGTTCCTCATATATGGAAAACGCACTGACAATACGCCCTTACCCGGCAAGATCAGGCTGTGTTATAAGCAAGTGACTAACAGTTTAAGATTTGCTTGTTAAAACGTGCACAAGGCTTATTAATCCCATCCCAACTCACCTGTGTCTCTTTGTTCTCATAGGTCGGACTCCGCAGATTCAGACAGAAAAGAAGAGAAGAAAAAGAACACGCCTCTTCAAAGTGGTAGAATGTACGTACATTATGGCGTGGTGACATCAGGTTGCAGTTATATTGTTTGTCTGAATACCAGAATGTAGCATAAGGAATTGCCCCAAATATTTGAACTCTTTAAAACATCAATGTACCTAAAAAAAAATAGAAATGTTAATCTCAGTTTGAATTTGAGTCGGTGTGAATGAAAATTTTTATATTGGCATTTATATATAATAGGATGTCATAGTGTCAACCAGAACAAAACCCTACATATTACATAATTATTAGCAAATAAAGTTACCTTAATTGAATGATTTCCTGCCAGTATGTTTGTATGATAATCACAACCCAGGATGGAGAACCAGCATCCTGCTCTATTATGAATTTACAAAAATAATTCCTCCAAGTATGACTTCTTAGGGGTATCCATATTTTCAAAATTATACTCCTTGACATCTAATTGTACTTCTTTTCATTTATTTTTACATTTTAAAGTTCAAATACATCAATCAGTTGTACGGATTGCATGAAAGTCATGTTTTACCTGAACAAAGCAGAACAAAAACAAAACGGCACCTGTCTGAATGACTGGAGGATCATTACAAATCTGTTTTTGCTTTAGGAATTTCTTGATGCCAGTAGATGTTTGTTGACTATATTAGAATATTGCTATTGTGCTAAGAAGATGTGATTTCATTCAATATGCACCATTTTAAGTTTGTTTTATATTAGACTCTGATATACTGTATATGCATCTATACATGTGCTTCTAGATGAAGAGGGCGATCAGGACCCGCTCTATGTCCCAGAAGATAATTCAGATGATGTGCTGACGGTAAGCTACATGTGTGCATCACACAAGCAGGCCTCATAATTAACATCACATGCCAAAATAGCTTTTATGCTGTTCATGTGTTCATCCATGTGATCATAAACTTGTCACCCGTGGTAGGCTATATAAATCAAATGCTATACGAGTACTATCACACAGCTGAATTTCAAATGCAATCACACTATGACCTCCAAGCTTCTCAATATGGTGCCATTGTTTATATCCAGTGTTGGGCAAGTTCCTTCAAAAATTTAATGTATATTCTTAGTTACTGTCATTTGAAAGTAATTAGTTAAATTACAATATCACTGTCTCTGGATTGTAATGCGTTTCACTATTTTCGTATTACTTTTGAGCTTCTTTCTCCAAAATAATCACAGAAATGTGACTAGGTATTCTAAAGGGCTTAAACATATAGTTTATTGCAGCTGATTATATGTTCAGCGGAGGGTGATGTAGCATAATGACTGTGAAGGCAAACAACTTCATATAATAGGACACAGTAAAGGCTCATCAGTAAAAATAACCATCACAAACGCAAAAGCAGACAAAGGATCAGAGTCGAGTACGTTACTATAGAGATGCAGCAAATATTTACAGTCGAGGTATATTCATATGAAACGCGACGGAGCAAAAGCCACCAAAATGTAACCTATAGTCTTAAGACACGACAGGAATGTCTGTATCTTTATGTTTCTATTCTTCTATTCTCCTTTAATTCAACGCCAGCTGAATAATATAATCCTTAAATTTCACACACAAGCACACGTAGTAGATATTGTACATAACTTTGCATGGCAAACAACACAAATAAAATATGGTTCATAGTTCCACAATGCAACAATTTGACCAAATACATGATATTGTCTAATTAAACTTGTACCAATAAACTGTTCAGACTGACGCCGTATTTACTGACAAATGAGAGGATACATAAACAGGCCGCCTTCTTACAAGGTTTCAGTGTTAATTGATTAATATAAATTAGGTTGTTTAAAGTGATGAAAAAGTATTTTTTTTTGGTCAAACCGCATGTTGTATGATCAGCGGGTGACCAGTAAAGGCTGCAGTGAATCTGGTAACACAGCAGTGAATACCACTGACATTATTAGATATTTTTGTAGCACCTGTCTTCGCTGTTGCAGCGGTTTGCAATTTGCAGGTGGTTCCTGCACACCGTCACACAGCCAGCTGCTGATAGAGAACAATGTGACTTCTGCTGCTACTTGAGATACAAATGAGCTTCTAGCATATTGCCTACCTCACACTGATGAGAAAGAGACGTCGTTGATGACGTTTTGTTAAACGGTTGATGCCGTAAGTCCGAATCTTTACAACTTCACTGAAGCGTATTTTTGGAAGTGGAGAGTTCCCTCGATGCCGCACACAGATTGTACTTGACTAGTGTGTTCTTGTCCTTTTACTCTGACAAAATTAATATAATAGGAATATGTCCATCTCACAAATGTAGAAATCGTGTCTGTCGCCGTCTTAGTGTACTATTCCAGCAGGAAATAACTCTTACTGGCAGATATTTTTTTTCCCCTGTCTCACGTTGTTTTATTAAATTCTTAAAAAATAAATAAATAAATCAGTTTGAAACCCACGGTAACTCACTATTACTTAGATTGCAACAAGTATATTATAACCCAAATGTTATTAGTAATGTGTTATATTACTGCATTACAATAAATGGTTACTGTAACTGTTACTTTTGTAGTGCATTACTCCCAACACTGCTTATATCCGCTTTTTAAAAATACAGATAATACCTCATAATATACTGTACTCACTCATCCCAAGTCAACCTTTGCACACTATGTGGAGCACTTAATGTGTATGCTTCCAATGTCATTGTCAATGCAGTCTGTCAATGTAGAGTGACATCAGACATATTAACACCTCTGAACTGTTTGTGAACTGTCGCTCTTCAACAACCACTTTTCCTTTTAGGGTTTTGTTCGTAGTCATCAGGGAGATAGCATGTACATCAACAGTGTACTCTTTCCCATGTCACTGACTAAAGCGGAAAAGCTACACTACAAAGAAATTGTGACTCCCAGGTAGGAAACATAACTGCAACTGATCATGCTCTGTGTCTTGATCATGACAGGACACAACAAACCTGCAGTAGATGATGTTTGCTCCAAGCTTTACTTTATCGTTTGTCTGAATCATGTTGCCACCGGAATGTATGTAGATCAACACTTAGTTGCTGAAGGACTTCTTTCAGTGTTTTGTTTGTGGCATTTGATGTGTTGAAATATAAATAGACACATTTAAACACATTTGTTTTTGCTACTGTTAAAAAAACAAGAGTGTCTGCGTATGAGTTTAAACACAGTGCAAAGGTGATGTTTTTCATTTGTTGATATGATTCTGGAATGTCGCTCCAACATTGGCTGAGAATTCTTTAAAAATTGTGATTCTAGTGGAATTGCAATTTTGTCATAATTTTACAGTCTCATAACTGGTCATAGCTATAAAAGTAACAAAATAATGTCACAATTGAACTGTATTGGGAAAAAATACAGTGATAGTAATTGAGCTAATTGAACATTTACTGTTAATTGTTACTTCAAAAAACACGTTTTTCAGATTAGGAATTGCTGGGTGGATCATGTGAATTATTATTACTTGATTAGATCAATACCGTTACACTGATCCATTCATCATCAATGGATTGCAAAATTACCGTAATTCCTGGACTATTAGCCAGTACCATTTCACACGCTTTGAACCCTACGACTTAAAACATGACAGAACTACTTTATGGATTTTTACAGGTTAATGAGCTTCATACCACCAATACATCAGTGATGCATTCAGGTGCATTATGTAACTCCGACCTTTCTTTTTTCTTTTTAAATTTGGTGGGTGCAGCTTATATTAAGGTGTGCTCAATAGTCCGGAAATTATGATATTTAAATTAATAACTATAATGCTTGACAGAATACATCTACCCTTAGGATGTTGAACGTCAAAGGTCTAATGTGTTGTATTTTAGTTCAATTGAAAATTAATATAACTTGAAATAATTTACAGAATAACATGCCAGCATTCCTGATGTGATCTCCAAGGCAGCTTTGTGATTTGCCGCCAGTATACATCCCTGAATTGACGGGTTTTCCAACCAGCCTCTGTCTGTTTAGTGCAAGTTTTGCACTACTTGATGGTGCATTGTGTCACTCAAAAAAGTATGGAGAGGTAACACAGCAATCCCGGGGCTACTACACAGTGGAATCATCTACAAGTAAACCAGGTGTTCTCTGTTTATCCACTGGTCCCTATCTGGGACGCTGCAGCAGCCAAACAAAAACCAAAAGACCAAAGTCTGACTGGTGCTAAAATAACACAACAGAACACAAACCTAAATCTTTGATTTAAAACAAAGACATGTCTTGAATTTTACGTAGTGCTCCTTTAAATCCTTTTAAAGTATTGTTTGCGATAGCTCCCATAAATGAAGTCTTGTCTGTCTTACAGGTGGCGTTTCGTTGAAACTGATTCTCTGTTGGAGCCTGTAAATAAGGCTTTCAGTGAGGACGGGCAGATAAAGGTTTATGACTATTATCATGGGCAATTCAGTTTTCATTCTGAATAATGATCACCTTCATTCTGTTTGTATGTGTATTGTTTCTACAGGTTGAGGATCTCAGTGAGGGAGTCTTTGCCCAGAGACACATGACTTTGGAGCGGAAGGAGAAATTACCCACGCTTTCCTGGGGCGAGAGAAAATATTCCCCAAGGTCGACACACACACACACACACACACACACACACACACACACACACACACACACACACACACACACACACACACACACACACACACACACACACACACACACACACACACACACACACACACACACACACACGCGCTTTAAAGATTATTCAGTGCACCTTTTGGTTATTATCTTGTGACGAAAGACTAAAACGTGTGAAGCACTACCCAAATGCTTTGAATTCTAAGCTCGCAAAGACTGCAGCTGTCACGGACTTGTTTTGGCTATCTTAATATATATATAAATATAGCCCATGTGAAAGTATGACTTTGAGAGATTTTTCATGGGGTATGCTTGTTTTCTCACTCCAGGTCAGGCAGCAGGCTATCAGGCAGTGTGGGTGGGATGTACACATCAGGAGAGGAAAGCTCTGTGGAGTGTTCTGCTCAGCTGGGTGCTGATGAACAGTCAAAGTCAGAGGAGCAGCTGGTAAGATCAAAAGCACCACATCTGAAGCCTCAAATCCCAAAATTGAGAATCTTGCCGTCTGCTGATCCAGGTGATACAAGAAGCAACTGATGCAGAGTCATATGCATCAAACGTCGACTGGCTGTGACGTTTGGTTGCTGTTTTAAGTGCCAATGAGACCCTGCTTACAGATTAATACATTCTGCTCATTTTTTTCTCACACAAGATGTTGACTTGGATATTCGAGGTGTATTGAGTAGGTTGAGTCACCTCAACCAGCAATCTCAACTTTTATCTTTCAGTCAAACGTCGTTTCTGTTGCACATTTCTGAAATGGATGATGGAGGATTCCATAATAGGAGCAACCCACAGAACAGATCTGTTGCTCGTTACATGACTGCATGTTACATGAACGAGCATCTGTTGGGATAAGATTTATTGCCAAGAAGCTTTCTTACAACAAAGACTTTAACTGGGGAACCACTGTACATCGTCATCAGAGGTCATTATCAAAATCAACTACAGCTGGGTCAAAGGTCAAAATGGCCAAACATCTCCTGTCACTAAAAAATCTATGTAAATCAATATGACAAAAAAAAAGTGATGGCAATGAAACAAATGAAGAAAGACCTAATAATTTAATATTTTGACTTCAGCCCTGAACATTGCTGGAAGAATATTTTTGTACCATTGCCCCAGACGATAAAGCAGCAGTGTTTCTACTGGAGTGGAATATAGAAAAATGATTCGAGTCGTTCCCGTCCATCTTCTGCTGAGCTATAAAAGCTTCGATGGGTTCTTGAGAGCCCACACAGATGCTCTTCTCCCTTCTTGCTTCCTCCAGTGGTGCTGTGATTGTGGCACTCTCTGCCACTTCGCTTTGATTGAAGAAAGAATGAGTCACCACTTAACCAAACCTTTCTAATCAACCTTCTCAACACCACCAATACACAAACCATGATTAAAACACAGTCTTTGAACCTTTTAAAATCGGTGTCCCACTGAGAAAATATGGAATTATGACCTTTACTACAGAAATGTGGACAGTTTCCCTATTCTTTGCTCGTGCATCATATTAAAAAAAGAAGAAAAAAAAAAGACCTATAATGATGAATTCTAGACAAAAACGAAGATGAATGCTTTTGCTGTTTTACATTATATGGCCTCTGTTTCTGCCGGCAGCCTCAGCCATCCTGGGAGCGACGAGTGTTTCCTTTAGACGATGAGGAAATTGCCTCTCTCTCTGATGAACGACATCACATCCCATCAGGGTGGACAGAGTCCACGTCAAACAACCCAGACCTCCTGCCAGATCAGACGTCTGGAGTTACACTGTCCTCTTGTGGCCAACACCGGAGCAGTACACCCAATCACAGTTTTCCATGCAGGTTAGGAATGAGTGGATTTCATAATTCGATACACATTTACTCTATGACTTGATACAATTGTATGGCTTGCTTTAAATGCATTTCCTTCATAATTTAATTCATAAATCATGTTTTTTTTTTTTTTTTACTTAAAAGTGTTTATGCATCCAGTATGTCAGTCATAGCATTTTGTTAATTTGTACAAGTGAATAAAAACATCGTAGTAGTCATGAATTAATTACCATGATGTATTATAATTAGAAACCGACCAAATAGTTTTCTATTTTCTTTCCCAGGTCTCCTCACATTGAGAACCTTGAGCAGAACATGTGCTCTGGACTCGGGCTTACTCTGAATATTTGAGCTATTCCACGATTATTGTTGTGATCTGTAATCACCCAAATACTTTTTAACAGAACTGGTTATTTTAATGTATTGCGACGTGTGTCACAGTAGTTTTAACTCACTTGTTAGCCACTGCAGTTCCAGCTACTATTTCAGGTTTTAATGCTAACAAGGTACTTACTGTATGTATGTAGACTAATTTGTATTTTTTTTTAAATGAAATAAAAATAAATTAAATTAAATTCTGTGTAACCCCATTGTAGTCAGCTCTGTATAGTGTTAGTAGTTTTGACATTTTTTGTACCAACAGATGTCTTAAAATGTCTGTATAGAAAATATATTTGCTTTTATAAAATGGTTACTTAATTTTTATTTGGTTTTTCATTTTATAATGTCATTTTATGTTGATGTTCTGACTTTTGTAATTAAAAAAAAAAAAGTTGTCAATAAGCATAAATATTCTTCAACATAGTGATTGTATTTATTGGCTGGTATTTTACAGTTTTCCACCTCATTTTCCAACTGGTGATCTGCCGAGAAGACATCAGTAACATGCGGTGCGTAATACAGACACACAAGAATGTTAAGTCAGGAATTCAAAAACACAAAACAACTTACATCTGAAGGTCACTATCCATGGATGCACTAATCTAAAAATAATTTAATCTGTTGAATTATAGCTTTCTAAATGCTCATAGGCTTTTATTTCAGCAATGTGAAGAATGTCTGCAACTCTTACCAAGGTTACTTAATTGAGATGTGATTTATCAATGCTAATGCAGGATGGACAAACTATTGAGGGGTCATTTCAGTGATTTTAGAGCATTAACATTCATGGAGGTCATTGCTTTTTAAGACCAACAGCTCACACTCGGACCCCGCATGCATCACCTCTTATAATGTCCTTCATGGCTACCAGGAGGCCTAATGGACAGATGGTGGCCAAGGTCATCCCTCTCATCTACATTTATGTAATTCGGTTGCTTTATCCAGGCATTGGGTTCCAGGAGTATGGATTTAGGAACCTCATTTAATAGAATGGATTTATGACTTAGAAATGGCTTAATCCAGGTAAGCTGTTCATGAAGCTATCCTTTCACATTAATTCAGATCTCAACTAAGATAAATCGTCCTTAAACATGATTCCTTCCATTTTTCTTACGAACCAGGGATATTTAATGGAATGAAAGCAGATGTAGACAAAATATTTCAAACAATTGATTGTTGCATTGTGGGTTCTGACCAGCAAAAGTAACATTTTGTGGTCAGATTTAGGGCCAATTTCTCCTGAAAAGACAATATAAACCATCCCAAGGAACAATCTATATATTTCTGTATTTTCTATTTATTAAGACTGACAAAAATAAGAAAGTATGTAGTTTGAAAACAGTCGGTCAGAGCCTTTCCCAGCTTCATTTTCCTTTCTTGTTAATGCTGGTAAAGTTAATTCAGAGTCAAAAATAAACATTTAAAATCACAAGGAAAAGTAAGTACATATAGAGACTTACCCCATACCAGTAGAATACATTTTGGTCTTAATTATGTGAAAAAGATTTTGTCCTGTTGTTTCAAGCGGTGAGGGAGAGGTTGTCTTCCACAGTTCTTCTATTTTCTTTGAGGTTGTAATGTCGATGCTTCCACTCTGGGGGGCGCTTTAATATCAAAGCATCTATTGTCAGGGCTTCTTTGCAGTTGTAGAGTGGTGAGGTCTTCCTCCTCCTGCACAACAGAACGGGTGACACAGAGACACACAACCACACACACACATTCACACTTCAAGCAGACAGACTGCTAGAAGCATTTATCCAATCAGGTGCCGCTCGTAACTCTGAGCTGAGAAACAAAAATTCGGTCATTTTTTAACTCAGACTCCCGAATGTCAGAAGTTTCCTTCTGACACTCCGTCTTCTGGAGTATGAATAGTTCATGCATAGTTTTAAAGGGGTCATATTATGCTAAATTGATTTTCTAATGGTTTTCCCAAAGTGAATTGTGTCCCCATACCTGGAAATGACACCCCAAAAATGAAGAAAGTCTGTCATCGCTCTCCCTGGCTTGTTTAATTTTTTTTTTTTAAAGTGTGTGGTCCAATGGGTGAATCAGAAATCAAACCACATATAGTGTCACTGGGGGTTTAGCCAATTCCATTCAAGGTAGGCCCTCCCTTTGACCCTCCGACAATAAGGCAGCTCTGCTCTGGCACATGGCACCATGAGAGGATGTACTTCCTCCTCTGCCCAAGATGGGCATGTGTGGGCGGAGCCAGTCCAGCTCACACTGATACAGCAGATTCTGAATGCAGCTCATATGAGCCAATATTCAAATGGAGGAAAATCAAGGAAAGGTGGGAATTGGGCAATAAACCATGAATACAATGTTTTTGTATCAACGTGACCCATGTGAATGTGTTGAAAAGCTGTATTATATGACCCCTTTAAGACTGTGGGAGTAAACCCACGGAAAAAGAGAACATGCAGTCTATACACAGAAAGGCTCATCCAGTGTTCAAACAAAGACCTTCCCACTGTGAGGTGACAACATTACCACTGTTTCCAACCACTTCCAAATTCTTTAATTCAAACTCTTCTAAAGTAACCCTGAGTTCCTCAGAGCAGAACTG